>NC_092568.1:38448630-38748630 GCF_037975245.1 Apostichopus japonicus
TCACAACAATAGTGGTATATGGCAAGTCAATGTCTTCAACGGTGGTGGTGAGGGGGGGGGGGAGGGACTTTTCATAACAATGACAGGATAAAAGAATAGTGAAAAAGAAATAAAGAAAGAAAGGGTGCGGAGTTGTGGGTGAGGAAAAATGAAAAAGTCTACGGCACCTAGTATTCCCAGGCGGTCACCCATCCAAGTACTGACTAGGCTCGACGCTGCTTGACTTCGGTGATCGGACGAGAACCGGTATATTCAACGTGATATGGTCGTAGACATTAGAATGGTGAAATTTAAGCTTTTTATACCCGCCCGCCCCGAGACTTATTTTGCAAAGTTGGATGTTCAACTCTAGACCACCTATATGGTTACTTATCCCATTAAACTAAATAATGTGCATGTTTTTATATGACTTGAGAAGCTATATGGTAGCATATACGCCCGGATATGATTGCCCCAATGACTGACGCACGCACGCACACTCACACTGAGAGTCTGAAGCTAGCCACGTTCGTCCGACTTGTGAACAAACCTCTTAACATAGTGTTCGTACGCTGCTCATGGGAAGCCTAAAGTGGTCTAAAATTGCCTCAATCGACCTAATTTGTGCATCACATTTACTTCCTTTTGTGTACTCCGACATCCAAGCCACAAAAAACGAGAGATTTTGTTTGAGAACATATCAAGAAAGATGTTCTCCCGTTTCTTTTCGGCACTTTTCCTGAGGGAGAACACTCGTGCGTGCGTGCATGCATGCATGCGGAATGATATAGCCCTAATGATACACTTGTCTCGAATTAAAGGGGGGCTGGAGAAAAACTTGTGATTGCAATGATCAGGTCACAACAATAGTGGTATATGGCAAGTCAATGTCTTCAACGGTGGTGGTGAGGGGGGGGGGGGAGGGACTTTTCATAACAATGACAGGATAAAAGAATAGTGAAAAAGAAATAAAGAAAGAAAGGGTGCGGAGTTGTGGGTGAGGAAAAATGAAAAAGTCTACGGCACCTAGTATTCCCAGGCGGTCACCCATCCAAGTACTGACTAGGCTCGACGCTGCTTGACTTCGGTGATCGGACGAGAACCGGTATATTCAACGTGATATGGTCGTAGACATTAGAATGGTGAAATTTAAGCTTTTTATACCCGCCCGCCCCGAGACTTATTTTGCAAAGTTGGATGTTCAACTCTAGACCACCTATATGGTTACTTATCCCATTAAACTAAATAATGTGCATGTTTTTATATGACTTGAGAAGCTATATGGTAGCATATACGCCCGGATATGATTGCCCCAATGACTGACGCACGCACGCACACTCACACTGAGAGTCTGAAGCTAGCCACGTTCGTCCGACTTGTGAACAAACCTCTTAACATAGTGTTCGTACGCTGCTCATGGGAAGCCTAAAGTGGTCTAAAATTGCCTCAATCGACCTAATTTGTGCATCACATTTACTTCCTTTTGTGTACTCCGACATCCAAGCCACAAAAAACGAGAGATTTTGTTTGAGAACATATCAAGAAAGATGTTCTCCCGTTTCTTTTCGGCACTTTTCCTGAGGGAGAACACTCGTGCGTGCGTGCATGCATGCATGCGGAATGATATAGCCCTAATGATACACTTGTCTCGAATTAAAGGGGGCTGGAGAAAAACTTGTGATTGCAATGATCAGGTCACAACAATAGTGGTATATGGCAAGTCAATGTCTTCAACGGTGGTGGTGAGGGGGGGGGGGAGGGACTTTTCATAACAATGACAGGATAAAAGAATAGTGAAAAAGAAATAAAGAAAGAAAGGGTGCGGAGTTGTGGGTGAGGAAAAATGAAAAAGTCTACGGCACCTAGTATTCCCAGGCGGTCACCCATCCAAGTACTGACTAGGCTCGACGCTGCTTGACTTCGGTGATCGGACGAGAACCGGTATATTCAACGTGATATGGTCGTAGACATTAGAATGGTGAAATTTAAGCTTTTTATACCCGCCCGCCCCGAGACTTATTTTGCAAAGTTGGATGTTCAACTCTAGACCACCTATATGGTTACTTATCCCATTAAACTAAATAATGTGCATGTTTTTATATGACTTGAGAAGCTATATGGTAGCATATACGCCCGGATATGATTGCCCCAATGACTGACGCACGCACGCACACTCACACTGAGAGTCTGAAGCTAGCCACGTTCGTCCGACTTGTGAACAAACCTCTTAACATAGTGTTCGTACGCTGCTCATGGGAAGCCTAAAGTGGTCTAAAATTGCCTCAATCGACCTAATTTGTGCATCACATTTACTTCCTTTTGTGTACTCCGACATCCAAGCCACAAAAAACGAGAGATTTTGTTTGAGAACATATCAAGAAAGATGTTCTCCCGTTTCTTTTCGGCACTTTTCCTGAGGGAGAACACTCGTGCGTGCGTGCATGCATGCATGCGGAATGATATAGCCCTAATGATACACTTGTCTCGAATTAAAGGGGGCTGGAGAAAAACTTGTGATTGCAATGATCAGGTCACAACAATAGTGGTATATGGCAAGTCAATGTCTTCAACGGTGGTGGTGAGGGGGGGGGGGAGGGACTTTTCATAACAATGACAGGATAAAAGAATAGTGAAAAAGAAATAAAGAAAGAAAGGGTGCGGAGTTGTGGGTGAGGAAAAATGAAAAAGTCTACGGCACCTAGTATTCCCAGGCGGTCACCCATCCAAGTACTGACTAGGCTCGACGCTGCTTGACTTCGGTGATCGGACGAGAACCGGTATATTCAACGTGATATGGTCGTAGACATTAGAATGGTGAAATTTAAGCTTTTTATACCCGCCCGCCCCGAGACTTATTTTGCAAAGTTGGATGTTCAACTCTAGACCACCTATATGGTTACTTATCCCATTAAACTAAATAATGTGCATGTTTTTATATGACTTGAGAAGCTATATGGTAGCATATACGCCCGGATATGATTGCCCCAATGACTGACGCACGCACGCACACTCACACTGAGAGTCTGAAGCTAGCCACGTTCGTCCGACTTGTGAACAAACCTCTTAACATAGTGTTCGTACGCTGCTCATGGGAAGCCTAAAGTGGTCTAAAATTGCCTCAATCGACCTAATTTGTGCATCACATTTACTTCCTTTTGTGTACTCCGACATCCAAGCCACAAAAAACGAGAGATTTTGTTTGAGAACATATCAAGAAAGATGTTCTCCCGTTTCTTTTCGGCACTTTTCCTGAGGGAGAACACTCGTGCGTGCGTGCATGCATGCATGCGGAATGATATAGCCCTAATGATACACTTGTCTCGAATTAAAGGGGGCTGGAGAAAAACTTGTGATTGCAATGATCAGGTCACAACAATAGTGGTATATGGCAAGTCAATGTCTTCAACGGTGGTGGTGAGGGGGGGGGGGGGAGGGACTTTTCATAACAATGACAGGATAAAAGAATAGTGAAAAAGAAATAAAGAAAGAAAGGGTGCGGAGTTGTGGGTGAGGAAAAATGAAAAAGTCTACGGCACCTAGTATTCCCAGGCGGTCACCCATCCAAGTACTGACTAGGCTCGACGCTGCTTGACTTCGGTGATCGGACGAGAACCGGTATATTCAACGTGATATGGTCGTAGACATTAGAATGGTGAAATTTAAGCTTTTTATACCCGCCCGCCCCGAGACTTATTTTGCAAAGTTGGATGTTCAACTCTAGACCACCTATATGGTTACTTATCCCATTAAACTAAATAATGTGCATGTTTTTATATGACTTGAGAAGCTATATGGTAGCATATACGCCCGGATATGATTGCCCCAATGACTGACGCACGCACGCACACTCACACTGAGAGTCTGAAGCTAGCCACGTTCGTCCGACTTGTGAACAAACCTCTTAACATAGTGTTCGTACGCTGCTCATGGGAAGCCTAAAGTGGTCTAAAATTGCCTCAATCGACCTAATTTGTGCATCACATTTACTTCCTTTTGTGTACTCCGACATCCAAGCCACAAAAAACGAGAGATTTTGTTTGAGAACATATCAAGAAAGATGTTCTCCCGTTTCTTTTCGGCACTTTTCCTGAGGGAGAACACTCGTGCGTGCGTGCATGCATGCGGAATGATATAGCCCTAATGATACACTTGTCTCGAATTAAAGGGGGCTGGAGAAAAACTTGTGATTGCAATGATCAGGTCACAACAATAGTGGTATATGGCAAGTCAATGTCTTCAACGGTGGTGGTGAGGGGGGGGGGAGGGACTTTTCATAACAATGACAGGATAAAAGAATAGTGAAAAAGAAATAAAGAAAGAAAGGGTGCGGAGTTGTGGGTGAGGAAAAATGAAAAAGTCTACGGCACCTAGTATTCCCAGGCGGTCACCCATCCAAGTACTGACTAGGCTCGACGCTGCTTGACTTCGGTGATCGGACGAGAACCGGTATATTCAACGTGATATGGTCGTAGACATTAGAATGGTGAAATTTAAGCTTTTTATACCCGCCCGCCCCGAGACTTATTTTGCAAAGTTGGATGTTCAACTCTAGACCACCTATATGGTTACTTATCCCATTAAACTAAATAATGTGCATGTTTTTATATGACTTGAGAAGCTATATGGTAGCATATACGCCCGGATATGATTGCCCCAATGACTGACGCACGCACGCACACTCACACTGAGAGTCTGAAGCTAGCCACGTTCGTCCGACTTGTGAACAAACCTCTTAACATAGTGTTCGTACGCTGCTCATGGGAAGCCTAAAGTGGTCTAAAATTGCCTCAATCGACCTAATTTGTGCATCACATTTACTTCCTTTTGTGTACTCCGACATCCAAGCCACAAAAAACGAGAGATTTTGTTTGAGAACATATCAAGAAAGATGTTCTCCCGTTTCTTTTCGGCACTTTTCCTGAGGGAGAACACTCGTGCGTGCGTGCATGCATGCATGCGGAATGATATAGCCCTAATGATACACTTGTCTCGAATTAAAGGGGGCTGGAGAAAAACTTGTGATTGCAATGATCAGGTCACAACAATAGTGGTATATGGCAAGTCAATGTCTTCAACGGTGGTGGTGAGGGGGGGGGGGGGAGGGACTTTTCATAACAATGACAGGATAAAAGAATAGTGAAAAAGAAATAAAGAAAGAAAGGGTGCGGAGTTGTGGGTGAGGAAAAATGAAAAAGTCTACGGCACCTAGTATTCCCAGGCGGTCACCCATCCAAGTACTGACTAGGCTCGACGCTGCTTGACTTCGGTGATCGGACGAGAACCGGTATATTCAACGTGATATGGTCGTAGACATTAGAATGGTGAAATTTAAGCTTTTTATACCCGCCCGCCCCGAGACTTATTTTGCAAAGTTGGATGTTCAACTCTAGACCACCTATATGGTTACTTATCCCATTAAACTAAATAATGTGCATGTTTTTATATGACTTGAGAAGCTATATGGTAGCATATACGCCCGGATATGATTGCCCCAATGACTGACGCACGCACGCACACTCACACTGAGAGTCTGAAGCTAGCCACGTTCGTCCGACTTGTGAACAAACCTCTTAACATAGTGTTCGTACGCTGCTCATGGGAAGCCTAAAGTGGTCTAAAATTGCCTCAATCGACCTAATTTGTGCATCACATTTACTTCCTTTTGTGTACTCCGACATCCAAGCCACAAAAAACGAGAGATTTTGTTTGAGAACATATCAAGAAAGATGTTCTCCCGTTTCTTTTCGGCACTTTTCCTGAGGGAGAACACTCGTGCGTGCGTGCATGCATGCATGCGGAATGATATAGCCCTAATGATACACTTGTCTCGAATTAAAGGGGGCTGGAGAAAAACTTGTGATTGCAATGATCAGGTCACAACAATAGTGGTATATGGCAAGTCAATGTCTTCAACGGTGGTGGTGAGGGGGGGGGGGGAGGGACTTTTCATAACAATGACAGGATAAAAGAATAGTGAAAAAGAAATAAAGAAAGAAAGGGTGCGGAGTTGTGGGTGAGGAAAAATGAAAAAGTCTACGGCACCTAGTATTCCCAGGCGGTCACCCATCCAAGTACTGACTAGGCTCGACGCTGCTTGACTTCGGTGATCGGACGAGAACCGGTATATTCAACGTGATATGGTCGTAGACATTAGAATGGTGAAATTTAAGCTTTTTATACCCGCCCGCCCCGAGACTTATTTTGCAAAGTTGGATGTTCAACTCTAGACCACCTATATGGTTACTTATCCCATTAAACTAAATAATGTGCATGTTTTTATATGACTTGAGAAGCTATATGGTAGCATATACGCCCGGATATGATTGCCCCAATGACTGACGCACGCACGCACACTCACACTGAGAGTCTGAAGCTAGCCACGTTCGTCCGACTTGTGAACAAACCTCTTAACATAGTGTTCGTACGCTGCTCATGGGAAGCCTAAAGTGGTCTAAAATTGCCTCAATCGACCTAATTTGTGCATCACATTTACTTCCTTTTGTGTACTCCGACATCCAAGCCACAAAAAACGAGAGATTTTGTTTGAGAACATATCAAGAAAGATGTTCTCCCGTTTCTTTTCGGCACTTTTCCTGAGGGAGAACACTCGTGCGTGCGTGCATGCATGCATGCGGAATGATATAGCCCTAATGATACACTTGTCTCGAATTAAAGGGGGCTGGAGAAAAACTTGTGATTGCAATGATCAGGTCACAACAATAGTGGTATATGGCAAGTCAATGTCTTCAACGGTGGTGGTGAGGGGGGGGGGGAGGGACTTTTCATAACAATGACAGGATAAAAGAATAGTGAAAAAGAAATAAAGAAAGAAAGGGTGCGGAGTTGTGGGTGAGGAAAAATGAAAAAGTCTACGGCACCTAGTATTCCCAGGCGGTCACCCATCCAAGTACTGACTAGGCTCGACGCTGCTTGACTTCGGTGATCGGACGAGAACCGGTATATTCAACGTGATATGGTCGTAGACATTAGAATGGTGAAATTTAAGCTTTTTATACCCGCCCGCCCCGAGACTTATTTTGCAAAGTTGGATGTTCAACTCTAGACCACCTATATGGTTACTTATCCCATTAAACTAAATAATGTGCATGTTTTTATATGACTTGAGAAGCTATATGGTAGCATATACGCCCGGATATGATTGCCCCAATGACTGACGCACGCACGCACACTCACACTGAGAGTCTGAAGCTAGCCACGTTCGTCCGACTTGTGAACAAACCTCTTAACATAGTGTTCGTACGCTGCTCATGGGAAGCCTAAAGTGGTCTAAAATTGCCTCAATCGACCTAATTTGTGCATCACATTTACTTCCTTTTGTGTACTCCGACATCCAAGCCACAAAAAACGAGAGATTTTGTTTGAGAACATATCAAGAAAGATGTTCTCCCGTTTCTTTTCGGCACTTTTCCTGAGGGAGAACACTCGTGCGTGCGTGCATGCATGCATGCGGAATGATATAGCCCTAATGATACACTTGTCTCGAATTAAAGGGGGCTGGAGAAAAACTTGTGATTGCAATGATCAGGTCACAACAATAGTGGTATATGGCAAGTCAATGTCTTCAACGGTGGTGGTGAGGGGGGGGGGGAGGGACTTTTCATAACAATGACAGGATAAAAGAATAGTGAAAAAGAAATAAAGAAAGAAAGGGTGCGGAGTTGTGGGTGAGGAAAAATGAAAAAGTCTACGGCACCTAGTATTCCCAGGCGGTCACCCATCCAAGTACTGACTAGGCTCGACGCTGCTTGACTTCGGTGATCGGACGAGAACCGGTATATTCAACGTGATATGGTCGTAGACATTAGAATGGTGAAATTTAAGCTTTTTATACCCGCCCGCCCCGAGACTTATTTTGCAAAGTTGGATGTTCAACTCTAGACCACCTATATGGTTACTTATCCCATTAAACTAAATAATGTGCATGTTTTTATATGACTTGAGAAGCTATATGGTAGCATATACGCCCGGATATGATTGCCCCAATGACTGACGCACGCACGCACACTCACACTGAGAGTCTGAAGCTAGCCACGTTCGTCCGACTTGTGAACAAACCTCTTAACATAGTGTTCGTACGCTGCTCATGGGAAGCCTAAAGTGGTCTAAAATTGCCTCAATCGACCTAATTTGTGCATCACATTTACTTCCTTTTGTGTACTCCGACATCCAAGCCACAAAAAACGAGAGATTTTGTTTGAGAACATATCAAGAAAGATGTTCTCCCGTTTCTTTTCGGCACTTTTCCTGAGGGAGAACACTCGTGCGTGCGTGCATGCATGCATGCGGAATGATATAGCCCTAATGATACACTTGTCTCGAATTAAAGGGGGCTGGAGAAAAACTTGTGATTGCAATGATCAGGTCACAACAATAGTGGTATATGGCAAGTCAATGTCTTCAACGGTGGTGGTGAGGGGGGGGGGGAGGGACTTTTCATAACAATGACAGGATAAAAGAATAGTGAAAAAGAAATAAAGAAAGAAAGGGTGCGGAGTTGTGGGTGAGGAAAAATGAAAAAGTCTACGGCACCTAGTATTCCCAGGCGGTCACCCATCCAAGTACTGACTAGGCTCGACGCTGCTTGACTTCGGTGATCGGACGAGAACCGGTATATTCAACGTGATATGGTCGTAGACATTAGAATGGTGAAATTTAAGCTTTTTATACCCGCCCGCCCCGAGACTTATTTTGCAAAGTTGGATGTTCAACTCTAGACCACCTATATGGTTACTTATCCCATTAAACTAAATAATGTGCATGTTTTTATATGACTTGAGAAGCTATATGGTAGCATATACGCCCGGATATGATTGCCCCAATGACTGACGCACGCACGCACACTCACACTGAGAGTCTGAAGCTAGCCACGTTCGTCCGACTTGTGAACAAACCTCTTAACATAGTGTTCGTACGCTGCTCATGGGAAGCCTAAAGTGGTCTAAAATTGCCTCAATCGACCTAATTTGTGCATCACATTTACTTCCTTTTGTGTACTCCGACATCCAAGCCACAAAAAACGAGAGATTTTGTTTGAGAACATATCAAGAAAGATGTTCTCCCGTTTCTTTTCGGCACTTTTCCTGAGGGAGAACACTCGTGCGTGCGTGCATGCATGCATGCGGAATGATATAGCCCTAATGATACACTTGTCTCGAATTAAAGGGGGCTGGAGAAAAACTTGTGATTGCAATGATCAGGTCACAACAATAGTGGTATATGGCAAGTCAATGTCTTCAACGGTGGTGGTGAGGGGGGGGGGAGGGACTTTTCATAACAATGACAGGATAAAAGAATAGTGAAAAAGAAATAAAGAAAGAAAGGGTGCGGAGTTGTGGGTGAGGAAAAATGAAAAAGTCTACGGCACCTAGTATTCCCAGGCGGTCACCCATCCAAGTACTGACTAGGCTCGACGCTGCTTGACTTCGGTGATCGGACGAGAACCGGTATATTCAACGTGATATGGTCGTAGACATTAGAATGGTGAAATTTAAGCTTTTTATACCCGCCCGCCCCGAGACTTATTTTGCAAAGTTGGATGTTCAACTCTAGACCACCTATATGGTTACTTATCCCATTAAACTAAATAATGTGCATGTTTTTATATGACTTGAGAAGCTATATGGTAGCATATACGCCCGGATATGATTGCCCCAATGACTGACGCACGCACGCACACTCACACTGAGAGTCTGAAGCTAGCCACGTTCGTCCGACTTGTGAACAAACCTCTTAACATAGTGTTCGTACGCTGCTCATGGGAAGCCTAAAGTGGTCTAAAATTGCCTCAATCGACCTAATTTGTGCATCACATTTACTTCCTTTTGTGTACTCCGACATCCAAGCCACAAAAAACGAGAGATTTTGTTTGAGAACATATCAAGAAAGATGTTCTCCCGTTTCTTTTCGGCACTTTTCCTGAGGGAGAACACTCGTGCGTGCGTGCATGCATGCATGCGGAATGATATAGCCCTAATGATACACTTGTCTCGAATTAAAGGGGGCTGGAGAAAAACTTGTGATTGCAATGATCAGGTCACAACAATAGTGGTATATGGCAAGTCAATGTCTTCAACGGTGGTGGTGAGGGGGGGGGGGAGGGACTTTTCATAACAATGACAGGATAAAAGAATAGTGAAAAAGAAATAAAGAAAGAAAGGGTGCGGAGTTGTGGGTGAGGAAAAATGAAAAAGTCTACGGCACCTAGTATTCCCAGGCGGTCACCCATCCAAGTACTGACTAGGCTCGACGCTGCTTGACTTCGGTGATCGGACGAGAACCGGTATATTCAACGTGATATGGTCGTAGACATTAGAATGGTGAAATTTAAGCTTTTTATACCCGCCCGCCCCGAGACTTATTTTGCAAAGTTGGATGTTCAACTCTAGACCACCTATATGGTTACTTATCCCATTAAACTAAATAATGTGCATGTTTTTATATGACTTGAGAAGCTATATGGTAGCATATACGCCCGGATATGATTGCCCCAATGACTGACGCACGCACGCACACTCACACTGAGAGTCTGAAGCTAGCCACGTTCGTCCGACTTGTGAACAAACCTCTTAACATAGTGTTCGTACGCTGCTCATGGGAAGCCTAAAGTGGTCTAAAATTGCCTCAATCGACCTAATTTGTGCATCACATTTACTTCCTTTTGTGTACTCCGACATCCAAGCCACAAAAAACGAGAGATTTTGTTTGAGAACATATCAAGAAAGATGTTCTCCCGTTTCTTTTCGGCACTTTTCCTGAGGGAGAACACTCGTGCGTGCGTGCATGCATGCATGCGGAATGATATAGCCCTAATGATACACTTGTCTCGAATTAAAGGGGGCTGGAGAAAAACTTGTGATTGCAATGATCAGGTCACAACAATAGTGGTATATGGCAAGTCAATGTCTTCAACGGTGGTGGTGAGGGGGGGGGGAGGGACTTTTCATAACAATGACAGGATAAAAGAATAGTGAAAAAGAAATAAAGAAAGAAAGGGTGCGGAGTTGTGGGTGAGGAAAAATGAAAAAGTCTACGGCACCTAGTATTCCCAGGCGGTCACCCATCCAAGTACTGACTAGGCTCGACGCTGCTTGACTTCGGTGATCGGACGAGAACCGGTATATTCAACGTGATATGGTCGTAGACATTAGAATGGTGAAATTTAAGCTTTTTATACCCGCCCGCCCCGAGACTTATTTTGCAAAGTTGGATGTTCAACTCTAGACCACCTATATGGTTACTTATCCCATTAAACTAAATAATGTGCATGTTTTTATATGACTTGAGAAGCTATATGGTAGCATATACGCCCGGATATGATTGCCCCAATGACTGACGCACGCACGCACACTCACACTGAGAGTCTGAAGCTAGCCACGTTCGTCCGACTTGTGAACAAACCTCTTAACATAGTGTTCGTACGCTGCTCATGGGAAGCCTAAAGTGGTCTAAAATTGCCTCAATCGACCTAATTTGTGCATCACATTTACTTCCTTTTGTGTACTCCGACATCCAAGCCACAAAAAACGAGAGATTTTGTTTGAGAACATATCAAGAAAGATGTTCTCCCGTTTCTTTTCGGCACTTTTCCTGAGGGAGAACACTCGTGCGTGCGTGCATGCATGCATGCGGAATGATATAGCCCTAATGATACACTTGTCTCGAATTAAAGGGGGCTGGAGAAAAACTTGTGATTGCAATGATCAGGTCACAACAATAGTGGTATATGGCAAGTCAATGTCTTCAACGGTGGTGGTGAGGGGGGGGGGGAGGGACTTTTCATAACAATGACAGGATAAAAGAATAGTGAAAAAGAAATAAAGAAAGAAAGGGTGCGGAGTTGTGGGTGAGGAAAAATGAAAAAGTCTACGGCACCTAGTATTCCCAGGCGGTCACCCATCCAAGTACTGACTAGGCTCGACGCTGCTTGACTTCGGTGATCGGACGAGAACCGGTATATTCAACGTGATATGGTCGTAGACATTAGAATGGTGAAATTTAAGCTTTTTATACCCGCCCGCCCCGAGACTTATTTTGCAAAGTTGGATGTTCAACTCTAGACCACCTATATGGTTACTTATCCCATTAAACTAAATAATGTGCATGTTTTTATATGACTTGAGAAGCTATATGGTAGCATATACGCCCGGATATGATTGCCCCAATGACTGACGCACGCACGCACACTCACACTGAGAGTCTGAAGCTAGCCACGTTCGTCCGACTTGTGAACAAACCTCTTAACATAGTGTTCGTACGCTGCTCATGGGAAGCCTAAAGTGGTCTAAAATTGCCTCAATCGACCTAATTTGTGCATCACATTTACTTCCTTTTGTGTACTCCGACATCCAAGCCACAAAAAACGAGAGATTTTGTTTGAGAACATATCAAGAAAGATGTTCTCCCGTTTCTTTTCGGCACTTTTCCTGAGGGAGAACACTCGTGCGTGCGTGCATGCATGCATGCGGAATGATATAGCCCTAATGATACACTTGTCTCGAATTAAAGGGGGCTGGAGAAAAACTTGTGATTGCAATGATCAGGTCACAACAATAGTGGTATATGGCAAGTCAATGTCTTCAACGGTGGTGGTGAGGGGGGGGGGGAGGGACTTTTCATAACAATGACAGGATAAAAGAATAGTGAAAAAGAAATAAAGAAAGAAAGGGTGCGGAGTTGTGGGTGAGGAAAAATGAAAAAGTCTACGGCACCTAGTATTCCCAGGCGGTCACCCATCCAAGTACTGACTAGGCTCGACGCTGCTTGACTTCGGTGATCGGACGAGAACCGGTATATTCAACGTGATATGGTCGTAGACATTAGAATGGTGAAATTTAAGCTTTTTATACCCGCCCGCCCCGAGACTTATTTTGCAAAGTTGGATGTTCAACTCTAGACCACCTATATGGTTACTTATCCCATTAAACTAAATAATGTGCATGTTTTTATATGACTTGAGAAGCTATATGGTAGCATATACGCCCGGATATGATTGCCCCAATGACTGACGCACGCACGCACACTCACACTGAGAGTCTGAAGCTAGCCACGTTCGTCCGACTTGTGAACAAACCTCTTAACATAGTGTTCGTACGCTGCTCATGGGAAGCCTAAAGTGGTCTAAAATTGCCTCAATCGACCTAATTTGTGCATCACATTTACTTCCTTTTGTGTACTCCGACATCCAAGCCACAAAAAACGAGAGATTTTGTTTGAGAACATATCAAGAAAGATGTTCTCCCGTTTCTTTTCGGCACTTTTCCTGAGGGAGAACACTCGTGCGTGCGTGCATGCATGCGGAATGATATAGCCCTAATGATAAGGTACATATGCCACCATAAAATATAACGCACTTTAAAACTCGGGATTTTGCTTACTTTGTTAACTTCTAGTTCGTTTCGACAGTCTATATACAAAAAAAGAAAAACAAGAATAAAAAACGTTCTATCACGTTATCCTAATATGTGTTGCCGAAAGATAAGTTACATCATGTAGATGCCAGCTTGACCTCCTTGGTAGGGATTATCACACATTTCGGTCTATGACGTCATCTTCTATATCTAAATCATGCAACGAAGACTCAGATTGTCTCTGCCTGGTTGTTTCCCTTGATGTTTCTCTAGTTGAGGTGCCAAAGGAAGATGACGGATTGCTGTTGTTGTCTGTTTGTCTATTGGAGGTTGTCGTGCTGTAATACACCACTTGAGTCTTACTTGTAACCGCCAATTGCTTACTTTCAACTAGCGGTGAGGCTGTGTAAGTCTCGGAACTGGTGTAGGCGCCAGAGCTGGGTTCTGCCTCCAACATAATCGAATTACGATTATATTTGTAGGTGAATGTATTGTAGTTGCCTGGTGGATCTTGCAGATACTTAAAGCTGTGTTTCGCTCCAGTGGCTCGTCTGTTAATGAACAGGACGCAGCTGGTTGACGAATATCGCTCAGTCTTAGTAGCCACGTCAAACTTTCGATTCCGCGAGCTTTTAGAAGTATCCAATGTTAAAAGTATACCTCCTATTTTGAAATTGTCTTGCTGGCAGTCATTGTCACTGGACACATGCCACGTCCATTGACCCTCACCAGTCAGCTTGTTGTACAATTCGCAAGATAATGTGGTCGGCAGTTCGTCTGAAATAACAAATGCGATATAGATTTGAGGTTTGTGACTTAATAAGGTAAAGTAAATTACGCTTTTGCAAGAAAATATAAAAATATTTTTTATTTACTACTCAGATCTATCATATTGACATGAAAGCCTGCGTGGAGATATGAAGTTAATTTTTATTAACCCCCCAAAAAACCGGTACAAAGTATGTCAAGTATTTGAGTACCACCGACAAATATCTGCGCCGACATATAAGTGGATTTACATCATGTCAACGCAGTCATCCAGTCTTCCATCGCAAACATATATCATTTTGTGGGAATAATAACCCCACAGTGAACACTCTTCACCCATGTGTAAATGTATAAATACAGGTGACAAACGCCTACAGTGGAATTACGACCTTCCTTATCGGTTTCGAACCTCTGGACATACAATATATATATATATATATATATATATATATATATATATATATATATATATATATATATATATACATATATGTATATGTGTATATATATATAGATATATATATACACACACATATATATATATATATATATATATATATACATATATGTATACACATATATAACGAAGCGCGCTAACAATTTTGGGATGAAAGTTGCTATGCGCCTGCACCAAAGCAAATTTCCCCCTAATATTTGAAACAAATCGCCGCTCCTGCATTTATGGATTTGTATTAGCAGTCACATTATTCAATCAACCACATCTCGAGTTAGGGACAGGATATTAAAATGAGGTATTGAACTAACAATGTGAAAAATTTGTCTCTTGAATAAATGTTTTACGTCCGTCTGCCACCAGAATATCACTCTAAACAGACTACGACCAGGAAGCAATTAAAAAAAACGTAAACCCATTTATCAGCATTGATCGACCTACACTATGCATGATATTGCAATAAAAGAAATAAAGTTGGGAATGGATTTTTAAAAGCAGTCCCATGATTCAATTCAACCATATCTCGCTTAAAGGTTTTTTTTTAAGATATGTCTGGAAAGCTATTTGATGACGTTAATCCATTATTTGAAAACTTCTAATAACTCAACAAAACCAAGTTCTTTTCACCTTTTATTAACGAGAGAGCGTTGAATGACATTCTATATCATTTGTTATATTTTACAAACATTTCATTTTGAGGCCATAAATGTCTTGTTTTGTGTTGCATCTGAGGTATTGACCAAATTGTAAGTATATTATACTTGATGGTCCAGTCACTTTAACCGTTGAACCTCGGTTTTTTATAAAGTGTCATTAATCGAAATGTACGATAGAAATAACCTGTAATGACAGCAGTGAGTTTTAATGGCCCCACATATCAAAAGTTCATTTGTATCTAAGTCATATTAAAATGTGTTGTGTGTGCTACGTTCAAGCACCACAAATTATCAAAAATTGGGATAGTATTGAAATGCTAACCAACATAACTGAAATCATTTCAACTTTTGGAAACAATTTGTTCCCATTATAAGAATTTGTTTTAACTGTAATGATATAAAAGCTTACCAGCAGCTGAGCGTTGTTTCAACAGGCACACAAACCAAGCAGCATGGATAATAATGCTCATCTTCGATTCCAAGGATGTTATTAAAATATCCAAGTTGAACATTAAAATATCAAAATTAACCCCTTGAAATGGTTGTTGCAGTGATTAGCATGCACATGAATTCATTGTGGAAACTCAAATGTTTTCAATAATGCAATGATAAGTCAAGCTTTTTCGACTTCCTTCAACAAGCGTATTAAATGAAACTTTCGAAAGCTTTCAAGAATTCTAATGTTATGTTCTCCAAGTTAAGCTGTTTCGGTTTTTTCGGTTTTGAGTGACAAACGTTCAGTTGAAATACTACATCCGTTATTAACACACAACGAAGCAACAGACTTTGAATGTCAAAAAATTAATGTCAGTTCTGTGGCTTTCAACAAGACAGTCATTTATACGAAGTGAAATAAAGTCGAATAACGCGCAAGCTCAATAGAATACTGATAAAATATAAGGGTGGGTTCACAATGACTTCAATACAGTGTAATATGCAAGTTTTTTTCACCTTTTCTAATTTTCAAGTTGATGAAAAACCTGCAGGGGCGTATCCAGGGGGGGCGCAACAGGCGCGCGCCCCCCCTATTGGCCGTCACCAAAAAAAAAAAAAGTTTAGCAAAAAAAAAAAAAAAAAAAAAAAAATTGATGACGACCTTTATGTGAGATGTCGGTGATCGCTCAACCCTCTCCCCCCCCCCTCCCGTATGCTTTATTTTTTGTTTACCAAAAAAAGGTTCTGGCGAAGTTCGGCGGCATAATAGTTTTAGAAACATAGATGGTAATTGTGTTTGTATTATCACTATAAACACTAAATGACATGCCAGCCATACTAAATTGTGCAATTTGTGTCCATATTTACTGGAAATGTTGCTTATTATTAAGGTCGAAAAATGGATCACATATGGCCATGGGCGGCGATCCTGGGTGGAGGGGGGATATATCCCCCCATGAAAATGGGTGGAGGGGATGTAATGCACCATATCCCCCCCCCCCACCAAATGCCAGGGATAAGAATATTTTCATGCCTACATTCATGCATCTTCGTGAATGTACGGCTCTTTTTTAGCTTCATTTCTCGCCTACCATAAGCGCAGTGCGATCTTTTCAAATAAAGCGTCTTTATAAAGCAAAAATAGTTGACTGTAGGCTTCATTGGCCCTATAACAACAAAATGTATTATTGCGCCCACGGTATTTATATAGTACATATATGCACCCTCATAGTATTCATATAGGCCCTATAGTAGGCCTACACACGTACATGTTCCCTCGAACAGCTGAGAATCTCATGTAACCAGGGTAATGCTTAATACACGTTTCACCTGGATGCCCTAGCAATCGGTACCTAGGAATGTAACTATGTGTAATTGTGTATTGCATGTGTATAGGCCTATAATAGCCTGCATGAGGCCATTTTCTTCATCGAATAATATAAAAGAGCTCTCGAACATTCTAACGTTGCGCCTGAAACAAGATTGACAGGGGCAATTTTCCCAAAATAACACCCGAAATTTAAAAAAAAAGTATTTTGGATCCTGATTATGAGATATTTCGGACATGACATCCCTATTTTAAAGTTGGGTATATGCCGCTTGGAAACCTCGGGAAGTGCCGTTTCCGGCCATCTAGAGGGTTTGTTAATCCCAAAATTTTCTTGTACGCTTCGCGCCAACCCATGGTGGCGCTACGCTTAGATAGTCAACAAGGTCATATCCCCCCCCCCCACTCGGAAGTACGGATCGCCGCCCATGCATATGACACCATTTTGCATTTCAGCCCTTCTTTGAAAGCAAAAATTGTACACCCCTCCCCTTAGACCCATCCCCCAGGACGGCGATCATTCATGCCTGGCGCCCCCCCTATTGGAAAATCCTGGATACGCCCCTGAACCTGTATCACCGAAAAGTTATAAAACCGATTATACTAGCCTCTTGTGATTTCTTTCCTAGAACAGGATGTTTTTTATGTGAAAATGCTGATTAATTGTTTCTTTCAAATCATTCATTTTCACGCTTTCAAAAGAAACGCATTTTTGCACTTGGGATAAGCTTTATGACCCTGTTCGGCATTGTAATTAACTTTATGAGGCTCAACTCGAGTTAATCTTGCCTTTTTTCTCTGAAACCAAATTACAGGAGCGGATATGCACTCATTCAAAATCAGGATCAGTATTATTTAATACATTGCTTTAACAGGGTCTGAAATTTGAAGAAAATAATGCTAGTAAAATGAAGCACATTGATTAAAATGGCGCTCTCAGATTCACGGAGTGTTCCGTTGTTGATACATAAAATATTGCAGTTTATTCAGTTAATTTGGAAAAGTGAATTGCACAATAATCTGTGTACTACGTATAATTATGCACCCTGAACATTTCAAAGGTCCACTTTAAGTTCCTGGGTCTTTCACGCTTTCACATAACAAATTTATATGGTTACATAATAAAACATCATTTTTCTCCCAAGCACCCTTGACATTACAAAATAGACCCACTCTCCCATGACCTTGGTCAATAGAATGGTTCATTTCTCTAGCGCATGCAATACTCCATCGAAAATATAATGTACGGGCTTGCTTCATACATGGACCCCGCATATACTTCAATTATTATAGCCTCAAAGATCATATAAAATCAAATTAATTCAACTGTTTGACAGATGTAATTTTTTGCTGATGAGGTATGATAAAGTAATTTCAACAAATAAAATGAAAGTGATTTCGACTATGAGGCATTCTTATAAGAGTGTAAAACACGGGAGTTAGATGCACCTTGTGTGACATTCAAAATTATTGCGCAAAGAGCTAACTAAGAAATAAGAAGCCTATTATGATATTTTAGATTCCATATTTGCCTGCCTCCGCCTGTATAATAGACGTTGTAGTAGTAGTAATAATAATAATAATAATAATAATAATATAAAAAACAGCATTGACGCATTGTAGCACGCTAATGTCAGACTTGGATTTAGACTTGATCAAGTCTGATATCCAATCAATCATAGCAACACAATGTATTTCTCGTAGCAATTAATATGCGGACTCAGAGCCTTATTCGGTTTCAATATGGTATGAAAGTGATATTGTGGTGGCTGCAGTTAATTGCTTAATAAAATTCTCTACACTAGAACTTTTCTGCATCAACAGGCCAAAACTACACCCTCCTAGACTTTGTATGGCGAAGGTATGAGATGTTGAAATGTAGCAGTATTTGTAAATGCCTCTGGCAATGGCAGAGTGAATAATGTCATCACGGTAATTCAGCTGAAAATGTTTCTGTTTTTCCATGAAATATTTGACTCCCTTTTGCACATTGAAGAATAATATTTCTACATATATAAGTTTTATTTGATGAATTCTAAATACAGAGAACCTTGGCAACTCGGCAAACATTCCAAATAAACAAGGATAAATCAGGGCTGTCTTAACGCATGGGCCCACTGTGCCCTGGCCCAGGGCCCCGCGATGTCAGGGGCCCCGCAATCGTAGTAACCCCATGTCTTAATGTGGGAGGAAAACTTATTGAATAGGCCATTATGCCTGATTGAATTCGATACTTGACAACTTGTGACGAGAGTTGGTGAAACACTTGAGAGTTTGACATTAAATATTGGAATCTGAGTTGGCAACCCTGGAATATACAATGCCCCGAAGGCTTACAAAGAGAAACTGTTACTCCGTAACAATAAGAAAGAGGATATTGCCTCGGCCACAAAAGGCATAAAATTTGAAAACCGTGGGCAATACCTCACTACCAAACCTAAACAAAGGAACCACCACTTGTGTTCAAGCTCACCTAAACACCCATATCAAAACCACGCATTTGAAAAAAGCACTTTTGAAACATTGGCACTTAATCTCGCAACACGCGGAATTATCCAAACTGTTTCCAAAAGAACCGATTCTAGCCTACAAAGGGCCCAAAATTTCAAAGATTTACTTATCAACTCAAGGTTTCGTACTAACGAAGAATCAGCTGACTTTCAAGGTTCACACGAAGCTCTTTTAGATGTTCTTATAGCTGTTCTATGAGTCCATAACAACTCGTGCACAGAAAATAGATGCATTTTGAAAACGAGACGCCCAGGCCGAATATAAAGTATTCAAAGGCTACCACTGATGAAGCTCCTCCTATAAAGTTTGAGAGCAGAAACCGGTCTAGTTGGTCATAAGAACCTACGCTAGTCTCTCCTATTATTAACAGTACACTCAATTCACCTAATAGGGGCAATTAATTTTCACCATGAAGAGCATGTTATAAGTTCATGTTCCTCGCGCCCTCCCTTAAAAATACTTCATGTTCTTGGCGACTACGTTGCGTTAGATAGTGTAAAACCGCCTACACTCCCTTTCAGTTGAAAGACTCAACACAAGGGTGTTTCAAATGGTGAGTCCAGTATTGTTAGGGAAGGGATGGAGGGCAACTGGAAGATTACTCTTCTATAATGTATTTCAGCTTTTAGATATATCACGTATGTTATTCAGCTAAAGTTTTATGCTTTTTGCGCGACATAGGGAGGGGTGGTAAATGCAGGCATGTCTATGCTTGAGCGCTTGTCAAGGATGTCATTTTTTCACGCAATTTTTTTCGAACTCACTTGATTGAGGGGCCCCGCTCCATTGCCAGGCACAGGGCCCGGTGATCTCTTAAGACGGCCCTGGGATAAATAGACAAACTAATTATTAAAACCTGCTTTTGCCGTTATGACGTACCGTGCAATCACGGACAACTTATTCTGAACTTCCAACAACAAATGTGCCTTGAATGGCACTAATGGCCTTCCTTGTTCCTGCCTTTGAAGCATTTGGCATACAGACGACAGCAGTGTAGATCAGTGTGATAGCCAGCGTTAAGTAACTAAAAACACAATATTGCATAATATGAGACTTATGCAACTGGGCTCACGGTACGACAGTAAGTTGAACCCCTGATTGGATCGTGCATCTCTCATATTAATGCTTCTAAAAGCATTCGAAGGTACGTATATCATGTTAATATTCCAGTTAACACAACGATGAACGTTGTTGTTTGTTATCGTGTAGAGAAACGAAGTAGCCTACTGGAGGAACACTAGCCTAGGGCTAGATTACTCTTACTTAGGCGCGGCTAACGTTAGACTAGAGTAGACCTTGGCTGAACTTAGGCCAAGCGTCTAACATGTAATATCAAGTAATAGTCTAATACTAATAGTTGCCAGAATGACAAGAGTCCAGCTTAGCATTAGTCATGGGCACAACTGTAGAGTAGACAACTTGTCGATTTGAAAGCACAGTTCGCCTCAGTAGTTGCAGTCTCAGACCTAAAAAAAAAACTATGCACAAAGCTATCACCACTGGCACTATACAGATGCACCCCTCAACACCATATCGAATGGATTACAGCCTTTGGAGGCTGAGTGGACTTGAACATTTATATGTTCAATAATCCCTACCCAAGTTGTCAATCTTAGATTATCAACATACGTTCGATTTGCACACCCGTCTACACCAGGATGGAGCCTCAGTGGAAGTAAACATTTTAATGAAATAATCTCTGTGCATGTACACATGTATCCCAGTCAAGTTCCATCTCCGATCACGACTGTGCCTCCAGACCAGAAAGAGGGCTCTGCCTTTCTTGATCTTGCACAAATTTTTTTAATCACTGTCCAACTTGTCAGCATATAATGCGGTATGGTTCTTAATAGGTAGGCTTGGACCTAGGATAAACCATCAAATTTAGTCAAATTTAAGCCTCAATCATAGCCTCAGAGGCATTCATAGGCTTTACATTTCTCTTTAGTATAGTAAACATATAAGTCCAGCCTACATCCCTGTGAAATCCAAGTTAAATATTATTCTATTGGACTCACCAATTTATGATCTAACAGTGGAATCTCCAAATCTCACTTGCGATATAGCTATGTAGGCCAAAAGTAGATTTACATGAAGTTCAATGGCGATATGTTTAGTATTATAAATGAGTTTGATTGAACCTTCCGTAATCTCTTTTTAAAAGTACCACTGAAGTCATGTTTCATGTGTATACATAGCTTTTGAAGCCATTACCCCATAACCACTTTGACCGGGACATTTTAAGAGTGATCATCTGTTAGCTTTTAAACAAATTATATGTATAAACTGCAATGTTCCATAACATAAATTATTTTGTTTTTCAGAAACGCAATGGCTGGTACTATATTTTTCTGGTCAGCTGGGGCAGTGCTGTCTCTCCTCTCCCTTCCTATACTGATTATCATTGCTCTGATAATACATCTCCAGTATAGAATACGGAAATTTGCACACATACCTAGCCCGAAAATGAAACCACATTGGTCAAGGTAAAAAATATTTACTTTGCTCTAGATAACAAAATTCCTTGGTGACTATTAAATCAAATGAGTTGCTTGGAAAATACTTCTCAGACAGTCTTGTGTTTCATATTTCAGTCATCACAGTGGAATTTTGGACCATTTAAAATCATTTATTTCTGCAGTGTACAATATATACCAACTAAATGTAAAAAAAAGTAGATACTGTTATTTGACCATTTCCTATATACAGCTACATTTTTGGGCATGCCAACCAGATGGATAAAGTTAGAACCGGAGAAGAAACAATTCATGAACGAACACTGATTTGGTAAGTGAACAATTTCTAAACATCTAACTTTTGCAATGTCATAGACTCATAACAGCATGGAAATCAATTTTTTTCATGTATTTTGATAAAACATTGATGAAACTGTGGGTAATTTGTGTAGAAGAATCTTCACCAATAATGGCACATGTAAAAGAGTGAATAGCATCAGGAATGTGACCTTCAACAAAAAGCAGTATATATACGTTTTGCAGATATTATATCCATGAAGGAAAACTTGATCTTACCATGTAGGCAACACATTGGTTGATAACTGTTCTGTCCTGAAGAGACTACTGCTAGGGTGTTGATTGTCCAGGATAGAAGAGTTGGTGGAGAGAGGTTTTCAATTGATGTGCATGTACTTCATGAGGCCATCTTCTTTTTCTTGTATTGCCAGCACTCACGTGCATACATCTGAATATCCATTACTTATCACATGAACTGTACCATTCCAATATAGGTAATAATTATGTGTAATACACTTGTTAAGGCTAGATGGAAAATATGAGGGAACTTTGTAGCTTTGCAATAGAATGCAAAATTTAAAAAAAAATGTGGTAAATATTGAAAAGTTTTAATCTGCTGATGTAGAGTTTCACTGTTTCTTACTGCAGGATTCGTGAAACTGGGCCAGTGATGGTAGTCCATGTTATCTCCAGGTCGATGATATTGTTTGCAACAAAGGAATCTGTAAAAGTGAGAGTTCAAGTTGCTACTTAAGATAACATGCAATCAGCTGCAAGTGTTATAAAATGATCTCAAATAATGTTTACATATTCTACAAAGTTTTATTGTACGGTAGCTAGGGCTGAGTTTTCAAGCAAAAATTCAAAAATTTCATAAAAATGTTTCAGCATCAACTTTTGAATTTTTTTTTTTAAACCAATATTTCCCTGAATACATGTAGGTGTCAGATAATTAACGCATCAAAAAATAGATGCTGACATACAATCAACCACAAGAAAAAGTCACCATGTGTCAGCATTCCTTTCAGTCAATGGTGTAAGATGTCACCTTTTACCGCAGTCATGGTGTAAGGTGTCAGCATTATCATCAGTCAATGGTGTAAGATGTCAACATTCCCATCAGTTAATAGTGTAAGGTGTCAGCATTCTTAGTCAATGGTGAAAGGTGTCAGCATTCCCCTCAGTCAATGGTGTAAGGTGTCAGCATTCTCATAAGTCAATAGTGTATTGTATAAGGTGTCAGCATTCCCCTCAGTCAATGGTGTGAGGTGTCAGCATTCTTAGTCAATAGTGTATTGTATAAGGTGTCAGCATTCCCATCATTCAATGGTGTAAGATGTCAGTCAGCATTCCCGTTAGTCATCAGTGTAAGGTGTGAGCATTTGACTCAGTCAATGGTGAAAGGTGTCAGCATTCTCCTCAGTCAATGGTGTAAGGTGTCAGCATTCTCATTATAAGGTGTCAGCATTCCCCTCAGTCAATGGTGTAAGGTGTCAGCATTCTCATAAGTCAATAGTGTATTGTATAAGGTGTCAGCATTCCCATCATTCAATGGTGGAAGATGTCAGTCAGCATTCCCGTTAGTCATCAGTGTAAGGTGTGAGCATTTGACTCAGTCAATGGTGAAAGGTGTCAGCATTCCCCTCAGTCAATGGTGTAAGGTGTCAGCATTCTCATAAGTCAATAGTGTATTGTATAAGGTGTCAGCATTCCCATCATTCAATGGTGTAAGATGTCAGTCAGCATTCCCGTTAGTCATCAGTGTAAGGTGTGAGCATTTGACTCAGTCAATGGTGTAAGTGTCAGCATTCCCGTGAGTCAATAGTGTAAGGTGTCACTCAGCATTCCTTTCAGTCAATAGTGTACAAGGTTTTTATTATTCCCCTCAGTCAATGGTGTAAGGTGTCAGCATTCCTGTTAGTCAATAGTGTAATGTGTCAGCGTTCTGAGTTAGTTATTGGTATAGGCATTCTCTTCAGTCAATGGTGTAACATGTCAGCATTATCATCAGTCAATGGTGTGAAGTGTCAGCATTCACCTCAGTCAGTACTGTAAATTGTTAGCATTCCTGTTAGTCAATGGTGTAAGGAGTCAGCATTCCCCTCGGTCTGGTGTAAATTGTTATCATTCCCCTCAGTCAATGTAAGGTGTCAGCTTTATCACCAGTCAATGGTGTGAGGTGTCAGCATTTTCCTCACTCAATAGTGTAAATTGTCAACATGCCTGTCAGTCAATGTGGAAGGTGTCACCATTCCTGTTAGTCAATGGTGTAAGGTGTCATCATTCCTGTCAGTCAATAGTGTAAGGAGTCAGCATTCATCTCGGTCTGGTGTAAGGTGTCAGCATTCCCCTCAGTCAATGTAAGGTGTCAGCTTTATCACCAGTCAATGGTGTGAGGTGTCAGCATTTTCCTCACTCAATAGTGTAAATTGTCAACATGCCTGTCAGTCAATGTGGAAGGTGTCAGCATTCCTGTTAGTCAATGGTGTAAGGTGTCATCATTCCTGTCTGTCAATAGTGTAAGGAGTCAGCATTCATCTCGGTCTGGTGTAAGGTGTCAGCATTCCCCTCAGTCAATGTAAGGTGTCAGCATAATCATCAGTCAATGACTGTCAGGTATCCGCATTCACCTTAGGCAATGGTGTAAGGTGTCAACATAACTGTCAGTCAATGGTGTAAGGTGTCAGCATTACAGTCTGTCAGTGTTGTAAGTTTCTAGAACTTTGGCCATAGGTGTTCATGGCACTGGTATTATTAGCATTTCATTGTTAGAGACTATCAGCATCCTAGTCAATATTTGCATACTTGGTATTACCAGCCTTCCTATGTATCAGCCATTTTCATACAGTGTTAGCATTTTGGTCAGTCATTTTCATTAAATGTCAGTAGGACAGTTGGTTTGAATCAAACACCTGGTATTAATAAATTTATTTTCTTGTAAATGTTCCTTCTTTTATCTTTGAAATAGGAATTTGTTACCTCTGGAAGGCATTTTAAGACTCCAGCTGTCTATCAAAAACTCCATACAGTCCTAGCTGAGCGGTTTCTGGGAAATGGCTTGGTGGTCGAACATACAGATCACATCTGGGCAGCTAGAAGAAATCTCTTCAACCCTGCCTTTCATCGAAGGTAAATCTACATCATTGTTGAAGTCTGACCAAACAAGTGGCTGGGGGGCATGGAAAACCTTACTGTTTTGGTCTGTAACATAGCCAGGTCAGTGAACTACATGAAAGAAATGATAAATACTCTGTGAGCCCATTTCTTTCAGTTAATTTGAGGCTTTCATATTTGAAAGACACATGAACAGCAGTTGGTGATGCCAAACATTTTGAAGTTAACCTTGCTCACACATTATTCAATGTTATAGTAGTGAAGTGATAATCATTTCTGCCTTGCTGGTTTTGTGAATATGTGTGTTAATTTGGCATATAGACATTTAACATAGATATAAATCCAACATGTTTAAAGTACGTTCAGTGGGATGCCATTATCCATGCTTACATTATATGCATATAATTCTGTTCCTGTGTAATGCAGAATATAAAACCGAGACACCCAGACAGTATGCATAGAGAGTTCAAAAGGAGATGTTCCGGCTTGGGGCGATTACATCTGAATGTAATCGATTACGATTACGATTACTTGAGAATGTATGATTACGATTACAGCCTAAAGTTGAAGTAATCGATTACGATTACATTTTAATATAATCGTGATTACAATCATGATTACATTGTGGTTACTTGCACAATCCTCTGCATATCTGTTTAATATAACTCTCTGCTGGGAAATACTGTAGGGCAATGAAATAGGGCAGAGGAAGGGCATTTACAGTATATACGGACAAAATTGTGGAAGTCCAGTAAAAAATACAATTTAAACAGACAATTAAACAGACAACCAGTTGTGTATGCAAAAGGATTGTGAACGCTGAGAGGCAGCATTGAACAGAATAATTCAGGTGATAAAAAATCCTTGAATATGGCGATCAAATCCCCAGTACTTCTTAGTATAAGTTTATTGTGCTAGAGAATTCTAGAAGCAGGAACACTTCTTTGGTCACACTAAAAGCCAATAGTAAGAATTAGTTTTAATCATTTCTACTGATTTTGCCCTTCTCATTCAAATTTCACTGTAATCATAAATGTAATACGATTACGATTACTTTGCCCTTGTAATCGATTACGATTACGATTACTTGGTAATTTTCACAAAAGTAATCGATTACGATTACTTCAAAAAATGTAATCGATTGTATTCGATTACGATTACTGATTACGATTACCCGAAGCCTGCCTTTGTTCATTCAGTTGGATCCCAAATATTCTAAATCCTGTATGTGTGGTTGTACATACCAGAATACAGCAGGTCACTATTTGATGTGTTGTTGACACATCTTTGAAATGTTGACAGTAACAAGGAGAACATCAAACAGACACAAAAGTGCACCCTTAGCTTCAGGCCTGATCAGAACCTCTATATACCTGTATGATAAATTAGTATGTACAGACAGTTTTCTATGTCCTTATGCGCTACACACTTTAGAAAGATTTGCAGTGAAGAAAGTTGACTGCATATTCTCGTAGAATGTGGAAAAAGATAATTCAACAAGAATATTACCCCAAAAAATTAAAGCCTTTGAAGAACATCTATACAATGAGGAGGACATCACAGACCATCTGGCGTGATCCACTTCAGGAGTAAGTTAGGATTTATCCTGTCAAAATAGGTCTCATTCAATCAAATGCATCTCAAGTTAGGGACAATTTTGGGTTTCGATGATAATCGTAACCTTTGCATTCATGATGGCATATGTATGTATGTATGCGTGAGTAGTTGTGTGACTGGGCAGACCTCATGTTTGGTGTGTAGAAGTACCACATTGAGTACAAGAAGCTTACTGTTTTCAGTGAAGGTCAAAACTCCGTTTGGGGTCGCCAGGGGTCAAGTTGTGGAAACCCTGTAAAAACGATATCTCAAGAACTTAAGCTTGGGCAGACCTCATATTTGGTGTGTAGAAGTACCACATTGAGTGCAAGAAGCCTACTGTTTTCAGTGAAGGTCAAAACTCCATTTGCGGTCACCATGGGTCAAGTTGTGGAAACCCTGTAAAATCGATATCTCAAGAACTGAAGCTTGGGCAGACCTCATATTTGGTGTGTAGAAGTACCACATTGAGTGCAAGAAGCCTACTGTTGTCAGTGAAGGTCAAAGTCCATTTGGCGTCACCAGGGGTCAAGTTGTGAAAACCCTGTAAACACGATATATTCAAGAAGTGAAGCTGGGGCAGACCTCATATTCGATGTGTAGAAGTACCATATTGAGTTCAAGAAGCCTATTTTTTTTGGGTGGAGGTCAAAGGTCATTTGAGGTCAACAAATGCCACACATTAACTTCAATCCCCTCTTACCTGTCTCTCTACACTAACACACCTTCCTGAATATAGGGAATCCTGGACAATTGTACCACATTGAGTTCAAGAAGCCTAATATTGTGGGCGGAGGTCAATGGTCTTGAGTCCACCAGGGGTCAAATTGTGAAACCATGTTTTACACAATTTTCAACAAGGACACATGTAATATTTAATATGTTGATGTACCTATCACATTTAGATATTCAGAGACTGCACAACGATTCTTAACCTGACCATTGTATTAACACAATATATGAGAGAAAAATATGTTGACATTGAAGCTATTCCTAGTTTGCAGCACAATAAATGTAAAATGCTGTATTACTGTATGTATTGGAAATACCTCAGATATGAATTTCTCTAATCCATTTATCAATAATGCATTTTCTGCAGTTTGCTTGTGTTTACTAACGTATTTGGTCTCCAGGGTATATTTCTTACTGGAAGTATATCATGCCAATCTTTGAATTCATCACACATGTGGGAACATCATTGAGGGCAATAGGGTTAAAAGTCTGAAAATCAAAAATAAGGTTCAAAAGTAAGCAGCTTCAAAAGGAAAGCTTGGGTGAACTCCATATTATGTGATATGTAGCTCCACATTGCGCAAGAACTTTGCTGTGAACAAAAGCCAAAAACTTTAATATATTGTGTGCAGTGTTACATTTTAAAATATGGCGTGGCAAGGTATCCCTCAGCCTATTGGCATTCTGGGTAATATTTCTCACAATGGTAATATGTTTTTCTCTTTGTAGCTACCTTCGACTCTCTATGGACCAATTTAATCGCAGTACTAATGATTTGATCAGACACATGGCGAGGAAAGCTGATGGTAAGACCAGAGTCAGAATGCTGGATGAGCTCTCAAAGGTTACGATGGATGTCATAGCAAAGGTAAATTTAAAAAGTGTTAGTGCATGTCCATTTTCATTGGACTTGCAAAGAAAAAACATGCTTTAGTAGTATTCTTTACAAGGTGGGAACTCACAGCATGTCTCAGGCTGATCAGATTAATGTCCTACTATAGATGAAAGATTCTATGCAAGGTAACCACAAACATGGATTGTTCTGTTCAACCAGAACAAGTAACCTTTTCTCACCTTCCATGGATATTTGTATACAGTTTATTCACTTCGCACATGTCTCAGCAGAACATGAAACGTAATATGCTAGTGAAGTTGGTGCTAGACCATTTAGGTATACCAATCATTTCTCAAGTACAGCCAAACATGGATATATATATTGCTAAACAAATCTTGGGGGTTTCTCACATGCACAGAGATCAATTGCAGTAGTCCAGATATCACAAGCAGCTATTCACACTTCCTAGTAATAGACAAGGATAGATATTTCAATACTGTGTAATATATGGATTTTCCCAACATTGTGATATTGACAATTTTTCACTTATAATAGAGGAATAAAGTTGGTCCACAGTGTGGGAGAAGTCAAATTGGGATTTTAAGCCAGTTTGACACTTTTGATTTGTTTGATTGCTGACATTCAATTAGAGAATGATCAACTAAGTGGTAATTAATTAGTTTGAAATTAGCCGGGCTACAGTAACAGCAGGTTCAAAACTTATGTACTTTGTGTGTCATCATCACATTATTGTGAATCAATTATTAAAAGGAATATGTTTAAGTAAAAGCTGAGCAACCATGGTATGCATCTAAATTTCATTATTAATGATATATGTCCCTCTAGGTTGGATTTAACTTTGACTGTGGGTCATTCACCAATGAGCACTCTGAGTTTAATGGAGCTGTGAAAACTGCCTTGAAAGGTTACTCATTCTTTCTTCGCAATCCTTGGCAAAAGGTAAGTTTTCTGAATGTATTGTGTAATATTATTGTGTGTTATTATAGTCTTATCATTGTATTGTTCACCACAGCTGTGTTTGACTGTATATGGTGCACCATATTTAAAAGTTTTCTGGTTATTCTTGCTAGTGTGAAAATTGTTTAATTAGTTTTACCAATATGTGGGCAAAGTTTGTTTGATTCAATGTCAACCATTTGTGTCATCAGCAAAGAGACTATAGAGTTGAAATATTGGGGGTAACATTTTGCTTATCATTTATTCATGCAAGAAAGACCCATGGTCCCAAAACAGAACTATGTGGAACGCCAGTAATGACATCAAACAATAGGAAAAGGTATTATTTACATTTAGTTACACAGAGTGCCATTATTTTGTTTCTCCTTTTTTGATTCCTTGCCCGAAGGTTCAAGGAATCTATGCGATGGTGATTGCGTGTATGTGTGTGTGTGTATGTGAAGCCCTTGGCTCGTAAACACGATAACTCAACAATGGCAAGTTGGATTGAAGTCATACGTGGTATATAGATGCGCCATACAGAGTAGAAGAAACCTATTGATTTTGGTGCTCATCACATGACTAATAATGAGATCATGGGGTCTAACGTAAACATCTTCAAATGCTAATAACTCCGCAACCAAAGTCAGAATTTATATATACTTGGTATTAATATGTTGGTGGGTACATGGTATATATGTTCAAGTTGATATTATGCAAATTTATTAGGGGGCAGGGCTTAAATTGATTTTCTCTATAATAGCTTGTAAACACGGTAACTGAACAACGACAAGTTGGATTGAAGTCATACTTAGTGCATATATGCGCCCTGGTGAGTAGAAGAGCCGTATTGATTTTGGTGCTCATCTCAAGAATATTAATGAGGTCACAGGGTCAAATGTAAACATTTTCAGAATTGAATCATACTTTGTGTGAAGGTGTTGATAGATAGCGGGTACATGATAATGTATGTTCAATGTGATATTATGCACATTTATTAGGGGGCAGGGCTTGAGTTGACTTTTGCTAAAAATGGCTTGTAACCATGGTAAGTTAACATATTTAGTAGGTAGGTCCACAGTAAGTGAAAGAACATTTGCTTATCATTTTAATCAACAATGACAAAAGCTTGGAATTATAATCTCAATTGGCAAAGAATCACAATAAGCCCACTGGCGTTCTGTTTTTTTTTTTTTGTATTTAGTATTCATTCAAAGCTGAAACCATTGCTCATAAGAAGAAAGTGCAATCATCAATCAAGTTATTGAGGCAAACTGGAGAGCAGATTGTTAAAGATAGAATTGAAAATATGAAGAAAGGAGAAACCGGATCGCCCAATGATATTCTCAGCTACATACTGAAGGCAACAAATGGACTCACAGATAAATCGTTTGGAATGACAGAAGTGGTTGATGAGTTCGTGACTTTCTTTGTGGCAGGTAAATATTAAGTACTGTGTGATGTCATCGTGAGTGATCAACAAAATTTCTACATTATAATTATGCGAGTAGAACCTAGAACCCACTGTAACTAGGATATTCAAATTTCTTTTGGTTTGTTAACAAAAAACAAGAAGGTTAAAAATCTAATACTAGTAGAGATTGCTCTTAACACTTGACTCAATCTGATATGAGCATAGCATGATTTTGTGTCACTGCAGTTTTGAACTCAGCCAGTCCTTTTCAATAGATCTCTTTGGGCAGCCAACATTGGCTCAAAGACACAAATTTAAGAGTAAAATTTTCTTCATCAAATTGTCAGCCAGCAAATTATGCCCAGCACCACTTTACTGATATTCCTTTGAGGTACTTTGCATATGGAATATTCATGACAGAACTTCTATTATATCATCTTGGCTTATAAAGTTTTTTTTTCTATTAAAATTGTGTGTTTCGCTTGCCCTTGATGCAATTGTAATGCAGATATGAAGTCTTCAGTTAAAAAACTTCTTCAAACTACCTTTGTCTTTTATTTTGCAACAATTTCCCTGGATAAATAATCATTGTTTACATTAACAGAAACTTTATACATTCTCAGGTTAAGATGCAGTGCTGATACATTCCTACAAGAACTTCAAGTTTGATAATATTCTGCAAGAAAGCATGCTCTCAATATGGGGTTCTTACTCAGTGGTACAGAAAACTTGGGAAATAACTTCTGCCTTCAAAATACTCCTCTATTTACTTTTAACAGCTGTAGATGTTACTAATGAGGTTTAGCACAAACACTCATTAGTTGTTTTTGTTCTTCTGTTCTCTTTCAGGCATGGAAACCTCAGCTAACACCCTCTCAACAGTATTTTTGCATTTACATCAAAATAAAGATGTCATGGAAAGGTTTGATTTCTTCATTGAGACCTTCAGTTTACCTGTAATGTCCTTCTTTGGCATGTCAACGGCTTTGTATGAACATTCTGTTCTAGCAGTTTAAAACTTGTAATATAATTTCTTCTCATGTTTGCTGGATCCACAAAAAGGTTGTACAGTAGTTGAGACAAGGGTGAATTACCATCTATCATTAAAATTGATGCAGATAAAGATAAATAATAGCAGGTAATTTCGCAAAGTCAACTTACTGTTAATTGTTGGATTTGTCCAAGAATCAAGTAAATTGATCTTGTTTAAATTCCTCAAACTGTTCTCGCTATTTTTCCGCGCAAGTCAAATGTATACCAATCATCTAATTCATATATTTACATATGTAATGCACATTTAACTTGTCATTTAAATTTGTTTAAAAGATTACAGCAAGAGGTGAAAACAGTCATTGGAGAAAGAACTTCCATAAAGTTTGAGGATCTTGGTAAACTGGAATATATGGGAGCAGTAAGTGACTATTCTTCTAAAATAGATTGTAATTATGATTGAAGTATCGCTTTCAGAGGAAAGCTTTCATGTGAAATGTGTAAGTATTGGCTTTCATGATAAGTGTTTACAACTAACATATGTTTTTAATGTGTGTCTCTCTTAGTCATAACTGAACAGAAGGCAAAGGAGCTGTAGAAATTTATTGAAATGTCACAATGATATGTCAACTGGTTACTAGCTAACCATAACAACAATAACAATACAGGAGCATGTGAAGTGACCACCGTAATGGAGGTTTGTAAGATTGTTTTATGCAACTAAACAGATAAACATCACAGTATCTCAGCCTACACTTCAGTAACTCTAGTAAACAGAAAGAATCTTTGGAGTGTTAAACTATAAGTTTGTGGCAGTACAGGATGGGAGCAGTAGACCACATATTCTCTTTAGAAGAGTGGACACTGGAAATAAAATGCCTGACATTAACAAGAGGATGGATGTAACATAGAGCTAATGGCAATTTAAGCAGCATAAACAAATCTTGATCTTGAACAAACTTTACATATTTTAGCTGTATAAGTATTAAGATGCTCCTTAAAGATGACACGTTGTGGTCTCTTCAATGCCAATTATAATTACTGTGAAGAAAAAAATATCTTCTGTTTTAGTTTTCATCGATACCTCTTAATTATCCAACCTGCAAGTTATACATCTCAATTTTACTTGATGAGGCAGTCTTCTTTACCTTAGCCAACTTTGGCAACAGCATCTTTGACAGTTCACATATTTCTTTGTGATGTATCAGGTTATCAAGGAGACATTGCGGGCCACTCCACCTATAGGAGGGACAGGGAGAGTTTCCAGTAATGACGTTGTGGTCAATGGATATCTTATCCCTAAAGGAAGTGAAGTGATTGTGAGTTTTAACTATCATAGAAATTGCATATATCAAATATCTGAAAGTTGAATGTTTATGATTATTCACTGTATTACTAAGTTTCAAATTTAATATAATTACAAATGAATTTTAATCTTGATCATTCCTCATATTGCTTACAAAAAATAATGAATCTTTTATAAGTGTTACAGAATCTGAAAAATGTTTGACATGCCTCCCAATTTCCTTACTGACAGTCAAGGGGAAGTTACATATAAAGGCTTGTAAATCAGTTTATTAATTCTTCATCACCAAACAGTCCTGAACTGAAGAAATTATGAAGTTCATTCCGACATTGTACTATTCATTTCATTATTCAAATCTCCTGGAAAGTTAAATATGGTTAAGAATCACAACCAACTTCTTTGTGGCAAGTATCCTCTCATTAAATAATTTACAACTTTTTAAAGAAGTTCACTCCACCTGTTTTATATTTTTGCTTTTATTTACTTGCAGATAACAGTCTGTATCGAAAATATGGAGGAGTACTTCCCCGACCCTAATGATTTCAAGCCAGAAAGATTCCTCCAGCAAACAATGTAAGTACTCTCATCTGATATGATTTTCACTCTTACTTTTTTTGTTCCTTCTGTATTTCTTGCCGGGGGCCAAAACAGAAGTGCATTTGACACCTGCTTGTAAATATAATAACTCAAAAAGACCTTTGTACTTCATACATCCTTTTGAGCACCCTATGCACTTCATACATCCTTTTGAGCACCCTATGCTTTGCTGTGAAGGTCAAAGGTTATTCAAGGTCATAAGAGGTCAAAGTCTGAACACTTTGCTAACAATATTTTATAAAGTACATCTTTGTTGAACTTCATTTTTAGTACCCTAGAGAACCCTATTGAAATTGGTAGAGGTCAAAGGTCACATGAGGTCAACAGGTGTCAAAGTCTGTAATCCTTGCTAACATCAAAAATAAAGGTGCAATTAATCTGTGAGTTCTCTGATTTTCAAAGTTGCCTAATGGTGAACATACGTTTGGTCAATTTCAATTTAGTATAGCTTTGCGAAGGTCTTCAACAATAGGCCTTCAACAGTACAAGCAGTCATCTGGGAAATGAAATCTGCTTCCAATTGTTGAAACTCTCGTGTTGCTTGCTGTAAACACACACAGAGGCCTTATCAGTTTTCACACTGAGCGTTAAAGGGTCAACAGGTTATCTCAAATGGTCTCAAAATTGGTCTTATTTGTGATGATTTATAGTAGATGACTTTTGCAGTGAGTTGCAGTGGCGTAGCTAGGATTTTTTGAGTGGGGGGGCCATAGGGGGGCTGTTCTTTCTTGTGTGGGGGCCGGAGGTTACTATCTGAGCGGAGCGCCACCTTGGTTGGCGCGGAGCGTACAGAGAAAATTTGAGATTTCAGCACCCCCCAGATCGCAGGAGATGGCACCTGTGAGGCAAAATAGCAACCAAAAAGATGTGCAACTTTGGTGACAGAAATGCAAAAAAAAAATTTCTCTTTCATGCTGACTGGCCTTGCCAACTCAGCCAGACTTTTAACTTGAGTGAAGTTGACATCAAAGGCGTACGGGACCATTTCAGTTTGGGGGGGGCAGAGATTTTTGTGCCCGAAAGTTCCCGTGACACTATCTAAGCGGAGCGCCACCATCGGTTGGCGCGTAGCGAACAAGAAAATTTTTGGCACACAATGCCTCTCAGATTGCCGGAAACGGCACTTCTGAGGCCTTGCAAGTTGCATCTAAACATTCTTTATTTTATAATCTCACGTTTTAGAAATTTACAGTTCCCCAAAAATTTGGTAATTTAGATGAAGAAAAAATGGTAACATCACTTTGAAGGGGAAAAATGGGACAGTATATTTTTTTAAGCTGCTATATTTAGTTACCTTATTTATTATTTTAACACAGTACTCAGCTACCTCCAGAAAAACATTGTTCAACGACACGTAGGCGGGATAATGTCGCTGTGTCGGGTGAGACTGCAATTTGTCTCACAAAAAAGTATAAAATATAACAAAGAATATGATAAACCTGTACTTCTAGGCTTCTAGACACTCCCCCCCCAACCATCCATGAAAAAGAAAATGTTTCTTTTATACACTCATGTCGGGGATATCCAGGTCAAGGGCGGCGGAAGCACTTTTAATCTGGGGGGGGGGGCACCGACATCAAAGGGCACTTTGCAGAAATTCGATTGGAATGATGCAGAGTTATATTCAGTACCCTTTATAACTCTTATTTTATTATCTTATTTGTGTATACACATCACTCCATCAACGTCCCCCCCCCCCCTCAAGGAAAATATGCATACTAGCACTGCAATATCCAATGCGCAAATTGGGAAACAAGGAACAAGTTTTCTTTTGAGACAAAATGAGGTGAAATCATGCTTGTTGCTAATGTAGGAATCTTCCGAGTTTTTTTCTTGTTAATATCTTAACAAATTTTTTCTATTCGAAAATGCTTTGAGTTTGATTAACAGAAGTTCATTAAAAGTCACAGGCTTAGCCAGGATTTGCAAAGTTGTATGCACGGCTATCTGAGCGGAGCGCCACCATCGGTTGGCGCGGAGCGTACTTTTAGAAAATTTTTGGTTTTACAAACCCCTCAGATGGCCGGAAACGGCCCTTCCCGAGTGTTCAATCTGGTTCCCTGGCCTCTTGCTAACTTGAGGCACCTCAATTTTTATGTAGAAAAATGGCACATTTCTAACCTGAGGAAAAGTGGGGGAGGGGCACGTGCCCCCTTTTTCCCCCGTGTCCGCCGCCCTTGGTCCAGGTATACAATTGACTAGTTAGAAGAAAAAAAATTGATCGTGCAAAAAGCGTGGTAGCCCAGATGAACTGCAATTACGGTGGTGTTACACGGAAATATTCGGGCATCATGATGCTAAATAAAGAAAATCATGGAATTGTCGGGCAAAAATTTGAAAAAGATTCGGGCAAGCTACTGCATATTTATAATATATATATATATATATATGTATGTATGTATGTATGTATGTATGTATGTATGTATGTATGTATGTATGTATGTATGTATGTATGTATGTATGTATGTATGTATGTATGTATGTATATATATATATATATATATATATATATATATATATATATATATATATATATATATATATATATATATATATATATATATATATATATCAGGGTTATAGCTAGGAGATTGTGAGTGCTGGTTAAATAAATTTGCGAAGCGTAGCGAGCGTAGCGAGCGAAGCTCTCGCATCTCACGGCCGGGAGTCCAGGGGCCCGCTTAAGGGTGATTTTTGCTACTTTTTAAATTTACAATTGGTAAATAACAGAAAAAGGTGATGTTATTATCATGTTTTACGGCAAGGGAAAGATAAATTTGTTACTTTTGTTGTATTTCACAAGCATTTTACTATTTTTTTGTGCCGGCCGGTGGACTGTTTATTCACTTCCAATGCCGGCCGGCAGGCGTGAGTGGCGGCTACCACCGGCCGCCGCCGGCCGGCGTGGCTATAACCCTGATATATATATATATATATATATATATATATATTTCCAGAGGACAAGAAATTCGGGCAAAAGTCCTGAAAAATTCGGGCAGCCTAAGAGGAGAAAAAATATATATAATTTTTTCTCCTCTTAGGCTGCCCAAATTTTTCAGGACTTTTGCCCGAATTTCTTGTCCTCAGGAAATTTAGGGGGCAGTCTGCCCCCCCTGCACCCCCCGCCTCGTACGCCTATGGTTGGCATCATTTGTTGTTTCAAGGTGTCAAGGCCTTTTTCCCAACTCAAACCCCTGTGGGCTCCCGGTAGGTTTGCAGGAAATGCCCACATGTGGACTTAAATAGCATTAGAGGAAGGGGATGGAAGACTAACACACATCGATGTTTCGGTAATGGTCCACATTGGTGGCTCGGTGCTAATTAGGCCATTTATTGGGTTTCTTGAGGCAGCTGTCATCAGAATCTGGGTTTTTGTGCCAATCGATGACCGATAACATGTATTGGTAGATATCCATATCGCGCAGCACATGCACAAGGTTCGTGGTGTATGGTCGCAACCGTCGCATCAACCATTGCCATGCCATGCTGTATGACCATTCTCATGATTACTACAGATATTGTATTATTCTTATTCTGCCAGATGCAGACGAGAAAATTGTGTAACTCTATTTCCCAAATTATTGAACAAAAAATATTAGTGAATCCCACTGATGAGTTTTTTTTTTTTTTTTTTACAATTTTTTTTTTTACAATTTTTTTACCCCATTCCCAGTGGGGGGGCCAGTGGGGGGGGCAGCCGATTTCATGGGGGGCCCCGGCCCCCCAGGCCCCCCGTGGCTACGCCACTGGTGAGTTGTATAAAGTTGTCACATAACTCCCGTTCATTAATAGCAATTATTGAAGGGATAGTTGGTACAGAGCTGATTTACTGTATCAAACTTTGTAAAAGAAATGTCTATTTGCAACAACAACAACAAAAACAAAAATTGAGCACAATTCTGTACTAAAAGGCATATTCTTAAATTGAGAACTATCTATAAAAAACAACTGGCAAAGCAAATTTAATATGTAGATAAACTTACAAATGATAGCTCAGAAAACTCAAATGATCCATCTACACAATAATCCTTAACATCTGAATCGGTGATACACAACCATCACCTTTACATCTGATTGAACACTGAAGCTATTAGTTAATCTCAAGGAATACCACAGTGAAGTAGATGTAGAATGTCTGTTTGCTACACAGAACATCTATGTGTCTGTTATTACATAGGAAACTGTTCGTTCTGGATATTCAGAAATTTTAATAAAATCATGACTGTAAAATCCCTTACCAGTGAATTAAATGGTTGATGTCGCCCACAAGGGAGTGTTAAAAATAAGAGGTTAAAATCTCTCTTCTCTGGATCTCTCTTAATTCTTGAACAAATTTAACTCACTTGCTCTACATAAGTCAAATAATTATTGGAAGTATTGAGTAAACTGTAAGGAATCAAGGCAAGGAATCGGAGCTGATCTTCACACCTGGTCTCCACAACTGTTCTGCTTTATTTCTGTTAATCTCTTGCTCGTTTCCGTTCTTATTTTCTTGCCCATCTAAGTGATCCTTGGAATCTTGTATTTATGATACATGATCATGACTAAACAATTTTGCATTTTAAACAGAGTTGTTAACTATGTCAAAATGAGAACTTGGTACTCTGCTATTTAATGATGGTGCCAAAGTTTGCATCAACTATATATTATTTTAAAGTGCATTAAGAAACATTTGATATGTATTCTATCCTGTAACCACTACATTATTACAACTTTATAAAACTCATGGTTGTTATGCATTTTATAAACTGTCTGTCTTCTGCAGTGAGGCAAATACATGGGTTCCTTTCATGGTTGGTCCAAGGTCATGCATCGGTCAACAATTTGCTATGGTCAGTATAATCTTGGTATACCCTAGGGGCCTCAGATGTGCTGTGCGCAAGTTTTCTCCAGCCTCGAGAAGCTTTTTAAACTTGTGCAAAACCTTTAATATCAGAGAAAGTGTTTTTGTCCAATTATATATCAACAAGGCCTTAAATTTAGGGAATAACTAACAGTAAAGACATGCAACATTGGCTATTTCACACATAGGTCCAACTTGTGATAGGATATTATGTTAAAGACAGTCCTACCGAACTTCTACTTGTAGTCCTATTCATCCCACACTAGGATATTACATTGGAGACAGACCTACCGAATTTCTACTTCAAGTCCTATACATCCCACACAGGGATATTACGTTAGAGACAGGCCTATCAAACTTTACTTACCGAACCACTACATATAGTCCTATACATCCCACACTGGGATATTACGTTAGAGACAGTCCTACTGAATTTCTACTTATAGTCCTATACTTCCTACAGTCCTCCTGAAGGTTGTTTGCATTTTGTTACAGTTTTATTTGTACCTATAAGGGGTCAGTAGGATTGTCAAACAACTTCAGAATGCTGCCCCATTTATGTCAGCACTAAATTAACAAAGACAAAGATTTAGCAAGCTAGATATATTGTTAGTTATAATCGTTTGGAATTTCAAGTTGACAAACAATCGGTTCTCTCAGCTTTGAATAAGATAATACTGTGGAAACTAGACATGCGGTAAATAGGGCAAATTCGATTTTACTGTGCTTTGTGGATATTTCCTTCATTATTTGGCAATTCTAAGAGAATTTACTAATTTGTTTATCTTCTAGAAAGAACACGTTTTGTTTGAAAAATTTGATTACATATGATAGTATTCTCTTTTTGTTTTTTTATGAAAAAGATGGAAATGAAAGTAATACTGGCCCGGCTTCTTCAAACATTTAATTTTGAGTGGCTCCCCGAACAATCGACCAAAATCACAGAGGAAACAACAATGAAACTTGCAGATGGCGCCCTTCACTACATCAGGCTGCTAGATGGTGTGACAGTTGACGAGTAATGGAGAACATGTAATAGAGGATACATTTCTGCTTATTTGTTATTGGGTATTAATACTAAAACTATATTATAGATCTCTCATAACTAACAATTGAAAGGTGAATTTTTACTTGCTAATCTCATAAACATGAAATTGTGTTTCGTTCACCCTGATCAAGCAAAGCCACGCGTACTTTGATACTCCTCCTAACTAGGAGATAGCAATGGTTACACATACAACCACTCAGGGCAAGACAGTTTTTGCATCCTATAAAGTAAAATTTGATGTTAATCATATTTCGTGGTATGGTTTTGGTGGACTAAAAGATGACTGTTGGCATAAATTATTAATTTTGATTTGTTATCAGTCTTTGTTATCAGTCAATGTTCTGTGTCTATACCACATTTAATTTTTGAGAAAGTACCTTTTAAACATCTAATCAGTCCATCAGATGTAACAGAAAATAAACTAGGACAACACACACTTCCATGACCTCAGGAAATGTGTTACTGATGCATTCCATTTTTTTAGTCAAGTGCAAATTGTTGTCTGACGTCCAAGGGTGGTGTGTTGCTCATATGACTGAAGCTTAAAGAATGTCTTTTTGTCTTGACTTATTAGAAATCATAAAACTATGGTTTAACATAATTTAGATATGCACCGATGAGCTGACATCATCATCATCATCAATTAATCATATTTTAAAGATTAATATGTCAATGATAAATGTCAAGTCGGAAATTCCGCCTAAAGCCTTGCTTTACAGTTAAAGGTAAAATGTTTGCAGATGTCTTATCTTATCGTTTACATTAGAGTATTGTATCACATGAATATGACTAATTCAACACAAAATGCATCCCGACATATTGAATACAATAAAACAAAATTAGGTCACAATTATAATGTCATCAAATAAGTCAATAAATGAAATCAATCTTTTTGTTTAAAGTCACTTGTTCAATTCAGATATCTCTATGCAGTAAAATTAGCTTTCGTAATATTCCGCCGTGATTGTGAATGTAACATTATATTTTACTACATGATTTGTTCTGCCACAATACTTCAGTGATGTATTTACAGTGAATCAAGATAATCAATGTAACCCAAAGAATTTATTCCGGATAGGAGCCAGAGTTTAGTTGGGTAGAATTCCAGAAACTTCTCCTACCTAGGCATTTTCTCTTCTTTTCTTCTTCAAATCTACTAATTTGTTCACTCTCTTTTTGTGTTTGTTTTCATTTCATATAATTTTTTTCTACAACAATATGATATTTCAACATATACTTGAATCATTAAAGTTGTACAACATAGCTGTTAGACGAAGGGTTCTAGGAAGCCTTTGGGTTGAAAAAAGAAGACCCCGCCCCCACCCTACACAGTGAAAAAAAAAGATACAACAAGAAAATAATTAATGGCTTCTTTTAAGCTTTTAATACATAATAAGCTTGCTTGACTAAAATTAAATCTGTGAATTTTATAGTTCACTACAATATCAGACTAAACCAAAAGCAACACATGTGTTGATAGGAAGCCATAGTCTTTTGCATATTATCTCACTACAAAATCATTGGACCCAACTGAATAAAACTGTTTTTCTCAAAGTTGTGTTTTTTAAATCTGTTTTGGTTATTCCCCTGGGACTACCTTTACTGAATCAATCAACTTGTCAGTATAAAGTGTATCAGATTTATTGGAAGATGGAAATTTCCTTTCTTTCTTTTTCATTTCCTTTCTTTTATGTCTTCTTCTTTTGCATACTTTTCCTTTTTTGTCTTTTTCTCCTTTTGATATTAAGGCGGTAGTGACAGAAATTTTCAAAGAATGTTTCTATGAAATTATTAATATGTTTGTGTTGGATGTAAAATTGATAATAAGATCTGTAGATAGCCCTACAACAAAATAGCAATTCTAACTTGAAATATAGTTGGTACGGAAATTCTCAGAAGTGAGTACAACAACCTTCATGGGCCACTGTTATCACCGGTGAATGAAGATCCCTCTACACTGGAAAGTTGCTTTAGGCATGAAAGTGATTTTTTTTTACCTAGTTGATTAAACACCACCCAATTATCCACATTTTCGATTAAAAATATCCATAGAAAATGCTGTGGTTTGTTCATCGGATGTAGCCTTAAACTTATGTTTAACTGTGATAAGAAAGTTTGGAAGAGGAAAAAAAACTATGTACAGGTACTGAATATTCATACAGGTACATTTTTTGTTTTGACTTACCTATTCTTGGAGTCATTTCTGTATAAATCTTAACTAATGTCTTGTAAGCATGTTAATTACAAAGAGTAACAAGTTTCTTGTTGCTGTTTCCAACTTAACATTGATTCTTACCAAAGAAATATTTGATATACAGTGACTTAATTCTTCCCTACAGATGAAGGAACCTTTTTAAAGATGGTACATAATTCTGTTGATAAGGAGGACGGTTTAAAGATGTTTATGCAGATAGGTTTCGTTTTCCTCACCTTTGACCTTAGAAGCTGTTATAATAGTAGAGGCTTTTGCATTTATGGTGGATTTAAATTGTCCATTCCCTGGTTTGTTTTCACTATCTTTAAAATGCTTTGTATAAACAATAAGTTACCTGTAACCACACTAATAACATGGCTTGCGGTTTGTTAGAGTCCATGGTTAGACCACCATGCAGGGGCAGATGAAGGGTTGTTAAAAGGAATAATGAAGCTGGGGGAGGGGGCACCTTTTTTCCAAAATAGCAAATGTGCCCTACTGGCAAATAAAAAAGAACTGTCTTTTGGATATTTTTAGCCTTTGTTAATTTTTAAATTTTATTTTAATTATTCACATGCACCATAATAGTATTGATAGCATACTAAGATGTCATATATATTTAAGTGATATGGCCAGTGTGTATCGGTTTATAGCATAACGAGTGGTGGTTGTGGAATGAGAAAGTGCCTCTCTGATGTTGTGCCTCCCACGTTTTGGAAGCTTCCTATCCCCTGTAACGAAGGCAGGAATCAAAGAAAATTTATATAATTCAGTAACCTCAAAACTATCTGTTCGATTTTTAAGTTAACCGCCTTTTGTTGGACTGAATACGCTCACTTTGAAACTTGGCTCCTATGGCCTATGTGTTTATACACATAACTTAATAAGGGTTTCAATTATAAAAATTTACCACTTTTACTAAACTCAGATATAATGGTTTGTAATATATCCCCCCCCCCCAAAAAAAAAACAGATTTTTTTTTTTCTGTGTTTCGAATGCATTTCGTCAGTGCATGTATGAGTAAACATACACATATATAATGAAAAGTTCCTCTCCATAATTGGTACACTCCCCATTCCCAACTGTTTTACACATGTGACCCCCTCCCCCTCTACTTAAATGTTGCTAAATCCCTGGTTAGAGTGAGATGTACCAATGCCCCACGATTGTAGTGAGCTTTTTCTTTTGTATAAATCAATTTATAAGTTGGCACATTGAGACGTCATCGTATATCGTAGATGTCAAATAAAGTTGTAGCCGGTATAAATCCGTTACCTTTAGTACTCCTTCTACAGTCTTCTGCAAAACTAAGTATTTCCTCCCTCCCCCTCCCTCTCAAAAAAAAAATGAGAGACTTCAAGAAAATGTGGATATTTATCATTAGGTGTCTGGTAGGTATAAGTAGAACTACTTCTATGAATAAGATCATGTTTTCCGATTCCTTTAAACTCTGGGGAACAAATTAATGACAACATGACTTAGGAAAAATTAACCCTCTTCACAAACTTCAAACTTGAATAAAATTTCAGACCAAGATATCAAGATTTAACACCATCATAGTTCATCCTCCAAATCATCTTCCCCCTGCATCAACAATCTCAACATCTTCTTGGAAGTTGCTGCAATTTCTACATTTACATAGGTCTGTACACGGCAGCTTTGCATTCATACAGGAACATCTCCCTGTAAGACATTTGCTGACTCTACAGCTACAGCTGACATACTGAAGCAAAACATCTTGGGCAGGTGGCTTTGTCATCCAAGTGATCAGAAGGTCATCATTATTAAGTTTCCATCCATGTCCCTCTGGTGAGGGTACATCAATCCTTTGCTGTAATTCCCTACGGTGAATAGCAGTCTGGTAGGGCAGTGCTTCACATGCTGGATCAGAGCATGTTTTATTGGTGGTAAACTCTGCTCTGAGGATGGAGATAAACAGAACACCTTGTACCATGAAATTGGAGATTTTTTAGTCTCACATTTTATGGTGGGGTACCGATATGAATACAATTCAGCTAGAAATATGTTGCAAATTACTTTCAAAAATCCTGGTAAGATTAACATGATATTGTATCTCAAAGCATTTAGAGATTTTTTTCCTGGGGGGGGGGGCCTTATCTAAGAGTCCTAGATCCACCCCTGAACACTTAATGAACCACAAATTGAAGAAAGTACTTACCCACCTTTTATGATCTGTATCAGTCTACCTTGTCAAGAATGGTATGCAGCTCCTATAAGATAGAGAGTGGTACCTCACTTCAGTGCAACACAGTCTTTCCCTCTTAATATGCATAAACATGGGCTCATCCTTATTCCTCTCGGCTGCTTGTCGAAGCAATCCTGATGAAATAATAAAAAAAAAGCATTGGTTTGCATTTTCTGTAGACAAAAATGTAAGTTTGAACAAGTAAGAACTAAGACAATTTCATTTATATACCACATATGTTGCTCATGTTTTGCTCATCTTCTATGATGAACAAAGACACATTCAATTTTTTGCAAACCAGAGTCATGCAAAGAAGAATTTAAACAGGTTTTTTTGTTGTCGTTGTCGGCAGTACATTATCTCTTAACATTATGGTTTAAATGATACAATGGTAGATTATATCTGTTACAAATGATAGGGAATCAGATGGTTGTTCATTTGGTATAGCCAAACAGGCTGACTATAAGACCTTGCAAATCTAACCTTATTCCCCTTTTGTTACACTTAGTTTTCTAACTCAACTCCTTTAATATCTCTACCATTCAAATAATGGGGCCACAGTGAGAAAACTATGAAGCCCGTATTTAACACCTAGGCTAGTGCCCAGAAGGAGAATTTTAAACAGTTTCCATGCCTACCACCAAATAATAAAACAAATCAGATGACCATGCCACTAAATTAAATTATGTTCAGGTTCAACACCGTGCCCTTTGACTTAATTAATAGTCTGCAGTTTATGCGATAACGCAACACCAATATGTAAATCACGTTAATAGTATGCAGTTTAAGCGATTACGCAACACCACTATGTAGATCACGTTAATAGTCTGCAGTTTATGCGATAACGCAACACCAATATGTAAATCACGTTAATAGTATGCAGTGTAAGCGATTATGCAACACCACTATGTAAATCACGTTAATAGTATGCAGTTTAAGCGATTACGCAACACCACTATGTAAATCACGTTAATAGTCTGCAGTTTATGCGATAACGCAACACCAATATGTAAATCACGTTAATAGTATGCAGTGTAAGCGATTATGCAACACCACTATGTAAATCACGTTAATAGTCTGCAGTTTATGCGATAACGCAACACCAATATGTAAATCACGTTAATAGTATGCAGTTTAAGCGATAACGCAACACCACTATGTAAATCACGTTAATAGTATGCAGTTTAAGCGATAACGCAACACCAATATGTAAATCACTTTGATAGGCGCAGGGTATGCGATCAGGCAACACCAATATGTAAATCACTTTAAGAGTCGCCGGTTATATAACAATCCACCCCTAATATGTTATTCACTTTAATGAACTGCGGTTTTTGCGACAACCCACCACCAATACAGTTACCACTTTGATAGCCTGCGCTTCATGCGACAACCGACCGCCAATATGTTATCACTTTAATAGCCTGCAGTTTATGTGACAAATCACAATTTTGACGATATAATGTCTCAACCATACATTGGATTTGTTATATAGAGAACAATTTATTTACAGTGAAATGATTGCTCCTTGAAACCAATTGGTTTAAAATAACTTTCATCTTGAGGTGATTGTGAGACTTCAAGCTAATGTTATAGCCTTATTAAATGAGTAAATTCCGCAATCTGTTTTCATTAAGTTACTTTTATGCAAGATCTCATACACCTGTACAATTAACAACTTTTACAAACAGAAATAGATATTTTTTAGAAAAAGTCATTAATGGCCAGCATTTTGTGTTCTTTAATGAAGAACGGAAAAATATCATAGCTTACATGAAAAAAAAAGAAACGTTGAAGTCGTGCTTCAATCCAATAAATAGTTGTCTACTTTTAGGAAAATACTGACAATTTTAAAAGCATTTATTAGTCATAGTTTATTCGCAATATGTAAAAAGAGAGCAACATCACTTTAGTTTCAATGGTAACATGTTTCTGATTTTATGGTATTATATCACTTATCACAACCACTCTTCTGTTGTCGGTCAAGGAAATGGCGTACAGAAAGTGGTTCAATATTTATTCATCTAGCATGTCCAACCTACAACCTACATGAAAGTTCGAGGATGATATAAATGAGGAAATAGCTAGTATGTTTAATTGATGGTAGTATAATCTCAATCACATTTCATGTGCTAAGCATCGGTCAGGGTAATTGGAGATTCAATAACAACTAATTTGCAAGGACTATATTAATTCATATGGCTTTTTATGAGTAGAAGGTACTGCGATGCCTACATTCAGAATGCCTGAGATTAAACTTAAGGCATATCTTTGTGATTTTTAATGCTGTACTGTTATCCACATTCTTTAGTCCTCACCTATACCGTATGTTTAACTTTACCTTTGTAATTCCTCAGTAAGCCCCTGACCCTATTTAGAATGTTACTTCCCAGGTAGAAGAACAAGATTTTGATGCCAACTTAGAACCTTCAACGTGAACGATTTTAAGCTGACCTGCTACCTAATCTGAAATGTTTTTAAAATACATATGTTTCTGATGTCCGATTTTCTTGTTTGTTTGTTTTATTTAAAATGATACTTCCAAGGTAGAAGAACAAGAGTGTGCTGTCTAAATAAAGTAAAGAAAGTAATTTGATCTGATCTGATATGTTATACTTTTCTGAACTTATTTTTAAAACACGTGTTTCTGGTTGATTTTCTTAATTTGTTTGTATTGTTTGTTTGTTTGTTTGTTGGTTCATTATTTTAAGGGGGTTCTTTAGGGGTCCTTGCCATTGAACAAGAGGTACAGTAGCAATTTTTGTTTTGCTCTTTAATGCGCTGACAATCTGGTGGCAACAATTAACTGAAAGATTATCGAAACCAATACAATTCTTAACCTTAACAAAGAAAGGAAATGATAATCATAAATACAATGGCAACGCCTAGTCCTATTTACCCAGAAAACATATAAGCCAAAACACCAAATCCGAATACCTAATTAAACAAATTGCTCTACTTGATATTAATAACCACTTCCCCTTATATTGTTAATATCAGTTGTAACCCGATATCCTCCCTTAAAGTCAAACCTGTTATCCACAAACAGCTTGTAATTAATAAGTGCATCACTATCGCACTTCCATGACAACAGACCACAAAAGAACAACATTACAAAGAACTCAAAATAAGACAATTGAATCATTTCATGCCTTTGATAAACGCTCTTGACATGTTGGCAAGTAAATCATGTTGAATAAATTACACTTTTATAAGAGACAAAACAGCCAACAATTACAAGTAAAACTTCACACGTAAATAGCCTCTCTTTCCTCCTTAATGCTATTAAAATTACTAACTTAAAATCATGCTACCAAAACATAAGTATTAATCTTGAAATTATATGAAAACCCATGCCATATGACAAAGAGAATACCAAATTGCAAACAAATTCTCACCGAAACAATTTCCTCACCACAACAAGGACCGAAAAGTAATCTCCGACTGTCTCTTTATGTAAGACGATATGCTGTAGACAAAGAAAAGATGAAAATGACAAAACTTTATACTCTGGTCAAAACTATAACTAGTCCCAACCCAGAAAATATGTCACTTCAATACCATTATGCCTTAAAAATGGACACAGTAGAAAACTATCTATCTATCTATCTATCTATCTATCTATCTATCTATCTATCTATCTATCTATCTATCTATCTATCTATCTATCTATCTATCTATCTATCTATCTATCTATCTATCTATCTATCTATCTATCTATCTATCTATCTATCTATCTATCTATCTATCTATCTATCTATCTATCTATCAATCTATCTCTCTATCTATCTATCTCTCTATCTATCTATCTATCTATCTATCTATCTATCTATCTATCTATCTATCTATCTATCTATCTATCTATCTATCTATCTATCTATCTATCTATCTATCTATCTATCTATCTATCTATCTATCTATCTATCTATCTATCTATCTATCTATCTATCTATCTATCTATCTATCTATCTATCTATCTATCTATCTATCTATCTATCTATCTATCTATCTATCTATCTATCTATCTATCTATCTATCTATCTATCTATCTATCTATCTATCTATCTATCTATCTATCTATCTATCTATCTATCTATCTATCTATCTATCTATCTATCTATCTATCTATCTATCTATCTATCTATCTATCTATCTATCTATCTATCTATCTATCTATCTATCTATCTATCTATCTATCTATCTATCTATCTATCTATCTATCTATCTATCTATCTATCTATCTATCTATCTATCTATCTATCTATCTATCTATCTATCTATCTATCTATCTATCTATCTATCTATCTATCTATCTATCTATCTATCTATCTATCTATCTATCTATCTATCTATCTATCTATCTATCTATCTATCTATCTATCTATCTATCTATCTATCTATCTATCTATCTATCTATCTATCTATCTATCTATCTATCTATCTATCTATCTATCTATCTATCTATCTATCTATCTATCTATCTATCTATCTATCTATCTATCTATCTATCTATCTATCTATCTATCTATCTATCTATCTATCTATCTATCTATCTATCTATCTATCTATCTATCTATCTATCTATCTATCTATCTATCTATCTATCTATCTATCTATCTATCTATCTATCTATCTATCTATCTATCTATCTATCTATCTATCTATCTATCTATCTATCTATCTATCTATCTATCTATCTATCTATCTATCTATCTATCTATCTATCTATCTATCTATCTATCTATCTATCTATCTATCTATCTATCTATCTATCTATCTATCTATCTATCTATCTATCTATCTAACAGCAAGAGCAGACTGACATCTCAACTTTATTAAGGTTTGTTATAACTATTACATGAGTTGATACATGGATTTTGTTATAGCTATGCTAATAGCAGTAGTAGTTGCTAGGCAAGCCGTATGCTGTCGATCGTCTATGTCACCGTCAGTGAAATGCCTAACAATAGACGCAACCTTGCCGTAACCTAATCCCGATCGATAGTATAGAACATGGCGCCATTTATAAATGTCGTCATTGGCCAAAACACGCCACGTCAGCTAAAGCAGATCGTTTCATTTTTAATTAAGTCAGATAAAATAATTGTAAATGCATTGTTGACACCCGAAAAAAATTGTTACGTCTTTTTGCTGGAATCTTGAATGAAATATTGGCTACTTTCAAACAGTTTAATCTTGCAACCAGTGTAGATTTTTAAAATATATTTTACATCTGGCCTCTCGGGAAAATTCCAGGAAGCTATTTTTGGATTGGAAGAAACGCCCATTAGGATTTGCAGTCTTTCTACTGAAGACATCCCTCCTGATTCTCCTACTTATTGTTCTGTCGTTTTCACCAAAAGTGAAGTAATATCTGAGGTAGGCCTTCTTACGACTTGCAAGATTATTATTTTCTTCTTCATTGTAAATTAAAAATCGTAATATATGCCTATTATCCTGTATGTTTTGTTCGTAATTTACAGACAGTGAGTCAAAATCTGTATTATGCGCTTGACTATAGCGTTTCATATGATTGTATAGCAAGGAAACTTTAATTTTTTTTTTGTTGGAAATCCATAGTTGACATCCGAAAAAAAAATGTTACGCCTTTTTGCTGGAATCATGAATAAAATATTGGCCAGTTTCAAAACATTTTAATCTTGCAACCAGTGTAGATTTTTTTAATTTCTTTTACATCTGGCCTCTCGGGAAAATTCCAGGGAGCTATTTTTGGATTGAAAGAAACGCCCATTCGAATCTGCAGTCTTTCTACTGAAGACATTCCTCCTGATTCTCCTACTTATTGTTCTGTCGTTTTCACCGAAAGTGAAGTAATATCTGAGGTAGGCCTTCATACGACTTGCAAGATTATTATTTCCTTCTTTATTGTAAATTAAAAATCGTAATATATGCCTATTATCCTGTATATTTTGTTCGTAATTTACAGACAGCGAGTCAAAATCTGTATTATTCGTTGACTATTGCGTTTCGTATGATTGTATAGCAAGGATACTTTAATCTAAACCTGGTCTGCTATTCATGATGACTGTATTGGGTGTCAATGTTGGATATGCACTCGATAATTCTAACCTATAGGTAGAAACAAACGGCGGTTTCTATGAGCTTTAAACTATTAAGTAAATTCTTCTTTGATGCATGAGTGCTTCGTTGATTTTATAAAATATATACATGTATTCAGGGTTGTTACCAGACCATTTTTAGAGTTGAGTAATTTGTGACAGTGATCCGCGTCCTGGGGGAGGGGTATAAAATTTTCAAACCCTGATGGTGCCTACATGCAAATTGGTGGCATTTAGAAATGGTTTTGATCCTCAAAATACTCATGAGATACCTTTGCTTTTTTATGTGGATCACTGAATTTTCCTGGGATCTTTTTTGGTATTTTTTGTATTTAGAGCCCCTCATCACTCACCCCAGTGTTAATGTTCCATATGCACATTGTTCTCATTTAGTATGCATCAGTGGCGTAGGAAGGTACTTTTGAGTGGGGGGGGGGGGCTGAAGACTGATGGCCGGCCTGGGGGAGGGGTCTCCCCTTTGGATTTTTTTACATTTCCAGGTGGCCTCAGATGCAATTTGGTGCAATATAGCACACTTCAACACCCAATCCATTTTGTAAATAATTTTGCATTTTCACCTGGCCTTATAGATGCAATTTGGTGCTCCAAATGAGATTTTTTCTCATTTGGAAATGAAAAAGGGGTTTTCGGACTCGCGGAGCGGGGGGGGGGGGCGGAATGATACTTCCGCCCCCCATATTTTTCACTGGGGGGGCTGGCGCAACCCCCCAGCCTCCCGGTTCCTACGCCCTTGGTATGCATGACCATTAAATCCCCCAAAAAATGAATTCACATTTTACCTGTACGCGGGAAATCATTGGTACAGCAGACTGTCGTCTGATGATTTGCATGCTACAGTACTGTACAACATTCTTACAATGTGCGTGAAACACTTGTTTTTAGTTAAACTTGGCAAATCGCCAAGAAACGATTGGCAGTGGAACGTCTCTACATGGCTAAACAGCGAACAGTATCCAATGCACCGAGTCTTGTCTCGACATGTTTTTCGAACAGTACTCAGTGCAACGTTTCTTAACCTAATGTGCTTAAAGTCCACACAAAACGCGAGGCCTAATGTTACTACTAAAAATGATATGTTACCCCGAGAGGATAAGGCACGAAGTTTCCTTCTTGCTTTTTATTACTTCTCGGGAATAAAATAAACATGTATAAAAAGGTTTTGCCCATCAACACGAAACTATTCTCGTTTAAAACTTTCTTTCAGTCAAAGTTCGTAAACTTCCTACTCGTAGGCCTACTCTGGATGTTTACAATAAACAATTGTGATGCATATAACGTGTGTTGGTTACAAGCTAGCTCCACGCTATGAATAGCGTTGTATCGATCGGTTCACTCCCATTGTGTCGGTGGTGAATAGCGAGCGAGGGGAATTTGCGTTCTTTTATTTGGAGTGCGGGGAAAGTAGCGTTCCTTTATTTGGAACGGGGTTAATTACAGTTAAGCTGCGTTTTGCACTGAATCGCGCTAATCTTTACCAAGTTACTTATTGGCGGTACTGTAGGCTAATTTGTGCCGGGCGGTAAGGCTGAAATTGACCTTGAGTACCGGGCGGAAATTTTGAGAGCTGGGTAGCACCGCCCGGCGCCGCCCGGCGTGGTGACAACCCTGCATGTATTGTTTTTAACGACTCTGTAAGTATTGACAATGGAAGTGCGAGGGCAGTCATATTAGCCTGCTGTCGGTATAAGTTTCATACAGGCGACTGAAAACGCCTTTGAAAGTTTACCATTAATTACAATTTATTAAATAACAGCATACTTTGAAACGAAGATTTGAATAAAACCATAATTTTAATCATATTGTGGGGAAAAATGATGTACTACAAAACCAATTATCATATTGAGGACAACATTTATAGACGACAGGTATCGAAGAAAATTAATAGGTAGATGATAGGTGGAAGAAGGTGAAAAACTTCAATGTTCAAGTAACACCAAAATCTTATTTATTTCTATGTCATCAGTGGCGTAGCTACGGGGGGGGGGGGGCCTGGGGGGCCGGGGCCCCCCATGAAATCGGCTGGCCTCCCCACTGGCCCCCCACTGGGAATGGGGTAAGAAAAATTGTAAAAAAAAAAAATTGTAAAAAAAAAACTCATCAGTGGGATTCACTAATATTTTTTGTTCAATAATTTGGGAAATAGAGTTACACAATTTTCTCGTTTGCATCTGGCAGAATAAGAATAATACAATATCTGTAGTAATCATGAGAATGGTCATACAGCATGGCATGGCAATGGTCGATGCGACGGTTGCGACCATACACCACGAACCTTGTGCATGTGCTGCGCGATATCGATATCTACCAATACATGTTATCGGTCATCGATTGGCACAAAAACCCAGATTCTGATGACAGCTGCCTCAAGAAACCCAATAAATGGCCTAATTAGCACCGAGCCACCAATGTGGACCATTACCGAAACATCGATGCGTGTTAGTCTTCCATCCCCTTCCCAGTAATGCTATTTAAGTCCACATGTGCGCATTTCCTGGAAACCTACCGGTAGCCCACAGGGGTTTGAGTTGGGAGAAAGGCCTTGACACCTTGAAACAACAAATGATGCCAAACATAGGCGTATGAGGCGGGGGGTGCAGGGGGGGCAGACAGCCCCCTAAATTTCCAGAGGACAAGAAATTCGGGCAAAAGTCCTGAAAAATTCGGGCAGCCTAAGAGGAGAAATTTTTTTTTTTTTTTTCTCCTCTTAGGCTGCCCAATTTTTCAGGACTTTTGCCCAAATTTCTTGTCCTCTGGAAATATATATATGTATATGTATATGTATATATATATATATATATATATATATATATATATATATATATATATATATATATAAATATGCAGTAGCTTGCCCGAATCTTTTTCAAATTTTTGCCCGACAATTCCATGATTTTCTTTATTTAGCATAATGATGCCCGAATATTTCCGTGTAACACCACCGTAAGCGCAGTTCATCTGGGCTACCACGCTTTTTGCACGATCATTTTTTTTTTCTTCTAACTAGTCAAGTGTATACCTGGACCAAGGGCGGTGGAACCGGGGGGTAAAGGTGGCACGTGCCCCTCCCCCACTTTTCCTCAGGTTAGAAATGTGCCTTTTTTCTACATAAAAATTGAGGTGCCTCAAGTTAGCAAGAGGCCAGGGAACCAGAATGAACACTCAGGAAGGGCCGTTTCCGGCCATCTGAGGGGTTTGTAAAACCAAAAATTTTCTTAAAGTACGCTCCGCGCCAACCGATGGTGGCGCTCCGCTCAGATAGCCGTGCATACAACTTTGCAAATCCTGGCTAAGCCCGTGACTTTTAACGAATTTCTGTGAGTCAAACTCAAAGCATTTTCGAATGGAAAAAATTTGTTAAGATATTAACAAGAAAAAAACTCTAATTCGGAAGATTCCTACGTTAGCAACTAGCATGATTTCACCTCATTTTGTCTCGAAAGAAAACTTGTTCCTTGTTTCCCAATTTGCGCATTGGATATTGCAGTGCTAGTATGCATATTTTCCTTGAGGGGGGGGGGGGGGACGTTGATGGAGTGATGTGTATACACAAATAAGATAATACAATAAGAGTTATAAAGGGTACTGAATATAACGCTGCATCATTCCAATCGAATTTCTGCAAAGTGCCCTTTGATGTCGGTGCCCCCCCCCCAGATTAAAAGTGCTTCCGCCGCCCTTGACCTGGATATCCCCGACATGAGTGTATAAAAGAAACATTTTCTTTTTCATGGATGGTGGGGGGGGGGAGTGTCTACAAGTACAGGTTTATCATATTCTTTGTTATATTTTATACTTTTTTGTGAGACAAATTGCAGTCTCACCCGACACAGCAACATTATCCCGCCTACGTGTCGTTGAACAATGTTTTTTCTGGAGGTAGCTGAGTACTGTGTTAAAATAATAAATAAGGTAACTAAATATAGCAGCTTAAAAAATATACTGTCCCATTTTCCCCCTTTAAAGTGATGTTACCATTTTTTCTTCTTCTAATTTACCAAATTTTTGGGGAACTGTAAATTTCTAAAACGTGAGATTATAAAATAAAGAATGTTTAGATGCAACTTGCAAGGCCTCAGAAGTGCCGTTTCCGGCAATCTGAGAGGCATTGTGTGCCAAAAATTTTCTTGTTCGCTACGCGCCAACCGATGGTGGCGCTCCGCTTAGATAGTGTCACGGGAACTTTCGGGCACAAAAAGTTCTGCCCCCCCAAACTGAAATGGTCCCGTACGCCTTTGATGTCAACTTCACTCAAGTTAAAAGTCTGGCTGAGTTGGCAAGGCCAGTCAGCATGAAAGAGAAATTTTTTTTTTTTGCATTTCTGTCACCAAAGTTGCACATCTTTTTGGTTGCTATTTTGCCTCACAGGTGCCATCTCCTGCGATCTGGGGGGGTGCTGAAATCTCAAATTTTCTCTGTACGCTCCGCACCAACCAAGGTGGCGCTCCGCTCAGATAGTAACCCGGCCCCCCCACAAGAAAGAACAGCCCCCCATGGCCCCCCCACTCAAAAAATTCTAGCTACGCCACTGTATGTCATCATGGACCTCCTGCACTAGTAAAGTTTCCATGCCATGCATTTCAATGGCAACAGTCGCGATGGTAACTTTGACTCATAGGCTACAATTACCAACTGACTAGATATAATATTACCATGTGCATGAAATATATAGCGATGAGTAAACAACACGAACAGTGTTTCGACGAATAAAGTAAATTAAAAAAATAACCGTCAGGGTAGCAATGGTGTGGCCAAGGTTTCACCATTTTGGCTCAATTCCATAAAGTATCCATAATCACTACCATTCAGGCTATGTCCTTTATTGAATATTGTGTCGCATACAATGGAAATTTATAATTAGGCAAAGTAGATTTCACCGACTATTCATATTATTTGTTTGCGGTATTCCAATTTCAACTTTATAAAACCGTGTACCCAATTTGAACATCACAAACTCAAACCGGGTTCCTTCGTAAACAGGTAGACACTAGAAACGAATATATTCTTCAGAAAGATATAGACGGAGAACCTGAGACCGCCATGAACTTTCATATTATCTGTCATTGCACGAATAATGTGCCCTATTTTCTTGCTAAAACCATTTCTCCATTAGACAGAAACTACGTAAATGTAGTCCGCATAGCAGGGACTAAACGTTGCCTTGTTAGCAATTCTTCACAACACTAAATATGTCTGTTCTTTCTTACAGAACGAAAACATGGAAGTCATCACGTTATTGTTGCTATTGGGAACATGTCTTGTGGAATGTCAAGCTAACTCTAATGAAGGTAAATTACATTTTAGTAATTTGTGTTTAGAACTAGTAGTTTAGTAGCGTTGAGATTTTGTTGTTGTAAAGAAGCCTGAAAAGCTACGTTCATGTGTAAAGAAACTGCTTTACAACATATTGTGTATATCAATTGGTTGTAGGCTGTTAACATATGCCAAAATGTGCTTATTTTTTGGATTTTGCTCATATATTTGGTGACTATATGATTTGAGTGAAAATGAGTACAATTTTATATTAGGTTTGGTTTTCTCTTTGTTGGCAGTGACAAAATGTGCACATGGCTGTGACTAGAACCAAAATGGCGGCTTGATGCCCATATATGGCTGTGATGAATTTGGAAGCTTTTTTACTAGCCAGGGTGGGAGAGTAGAGTCATATAAAACATTCCCAATGAAGGTTCTCCTCAACAACAAAAAGCCCATGCACCAAATTTGACATTTGTCTGATACTGACTGGGGAACTATTAACAGGAAAACAAAGGGCGCCCTTTACTCGTTGCTTAGACCTTTAAGGCAAATGTACCAAGCTGTTTAAGAAACATTAGAGGTTGTATGAAATAATTTATGTCTGAAAGTTTCATACACACAAGAAATATGATATCATAGAATATTGAATGCTGTTTTGATGACTTCAGCAGATGTTGCCATGGTAACCAAAATTGTTGTTGCTTTTAAGATTGACTAAAAAAATGTAAGCTGTGATATCTTTATTTCTACTTGAGCTATGATCTCAAAACTTGGTAGGAATGAGATATTCTTGATTGAGAAAAGTTTGGTTACAACTTTTCGTTGGTTTCTGTGGTAAAAATAGATTTCTGATAGTCAGAAATTGATGATACACTGGCTTTAACTTACTGTATAAATTATAGAGTATATTGTAACGTTAACTCAGTCAAAGATACCGAAGGGGTGAAGTGGGGATTGGGAGGCGCCTAAATATTCCGTACTGAGGTGGTGGTATGGAAACGATGGCAGTGTATTAAAAACGACGAGCCTTGAATCTCGCTATTACATGCAAAGAGTATAACACTTAGATAAACGAGAAAAGAACAAGCGCTGGGTTTTCGCAATCTATTACTATAATCAGCAAAGGCACAGACAATACATCGGCACGAAGCCCTCTATATAAAAAAGACGAACAAGGACTTCAAAGAAAATGGTCACAAATGAGTAAAGTCCTATAACGGACAAATTCGACCACAATGGTCATCCCACACTTGTTTCACTTAATATGTTCTTATGTTTCAAATATAAAAGTCATAAATGCAATAACATGGGGTTCTTGCAAATAGCTGATACTTTTTTAAGTATATTGATGATTTGCTAAATGCCGTCATCGGTATAGATAATGCACTCCTCGTGTAGCAATTTATGTGACCTTGATAAGGAAGAAACCAACTGTGATGATCGGAGGAGTTGTTTATCCAGAGGTTCATCAATTTCTGTTTGGTGATCTTCTTCAATAGAGGTATCTTGATCTGAAATCAAATTTAAAAAGTGTAAACAAATTAAATTCCTCAGGATACCTCCTCTATCTGAGGATAACCTACAGTTGCTCTGTTGGGTTGGTATGTGTTTTATTGTTGTATATGAACTTCCTCTAAAATTGATGTAGATTGAAGTCAATAAAACTTTCCAGAACATCCTATTATTAGTATGTGAGTGTTACACACACTATTCATCCACTGTGACAATGTAGAGTTGAAATAATTCGTTTTCAGAGATATCTGTGAGTGGCAGCTCATATTTATCTGGGCCGAACAGCCACTGACCATTCGTTGCACAGAAGATAATGTTACGTTTTAAAAATGACAGTATGACAAATAGCACAGTTAAGGCTCACTCAATTTAGAAAATACAACCGATCTTTATCAATTTCCAAATTATGCCATCCTGCTTACAGATAAAGAAAGCTAGAATGATGATTTAACATCCTTTTATGTTGATAGTCAAAACAGACTAGCCTCATATAATCTCTGACATGTATAACAGCATAATATGCTATCTTTCATTTTGTTATGAGATAGAGGACAACAATGATAACAGGATGTGTCATGGTCTTATATGACTTCCTTCATTTCACTTATTGTTTTCAAAGTTCATATCACTCTGCACTGCATGATTTCTAAGAATTCTTCGATTCCAATTTCATGTGTAGTCAGGTAAACTCATTTAACAAAATCATACCTCAGAGTCAATTACATTCAAGACAGGATTCATACCAGGATTAAGAATAAAAAGAAAAACAATAAAGTATACAGTAATTATTTACCACGTATTCACATAAAACAGTTCAATTACATCGTATATTCATGGGAAATCCAAGAATCGATCCAAGAAATGTTACATCACATAATTAAAACAATCTGTATGTGTTTATTTAAATGTTTCTGTATGTCATTACTGTCTAAATGTAGTTTGTATTGGCTCAAAATGTGTGTATGCTATAATAACTAGACATTTTCAAAAAATCCTTCCCTGTAGGTCTTTTCTTTCCAATTGGTTCTCACACAAACTGTGTACGCAGTAACCAGGTCAAAGTCTGCAACAACACTTCCAGCCAATTTTTGTTAAAGCTGGACCAATGTGGGTGCATTTATGATTCTTGCAAGTTAATGGTATCCCCGATCACACTACACTTGGTCTGGCTTACCCTACCCGCAGCAACATTATCCTGAGAATGGTCAGCGGGGCGGGCATTTTCGTCTCTGGCTCTGAAGAGTGATAAAACTACTTAGTTTAGCTCAGCTGATTCCTCCCAAACGGACCTACAGGACATACCCCAATGTATTCCTGAACCGTTCGGATAATGTGAATTGATATTGCATGTCACTACAGTGCAACTTTTAAGTTGCTAAGAATAAAAGAAGAGAATTGAAGGTGTTTTTTGCCAAAAGCTGACTCATCGGGGTTTGTAGTCTAAAAGAAAGCTTACTGAAATGCTATCTATATACACTGTTCACCTCAATCGCATATCCAGTCCAGTTAAGCCTTTACCTACCAAGGCTTCCCTTTCCTTTTTAATACTTGCGTTTAACCTGCTAGGTAGTAGGTGCCAAATACACGAAATAAAGAAATTCTTCAGAATCAGACCCAATGTCTGCAGTGTGTGTGACGTGAACGTCTGGGTGCACCTAAAGTACATGGTATTCGTATTTTACGTTATTTTTTGCTAAAGTTGGAAGTAAGTGGTGCCTTGCTATGGGGAAAATCTCAGTTTCAATGCATGAAATGCCCATAATGTTGTTAGTTTAGGCCAAGGCCTCAGGGACATAAATTTTCAGAGAAAGTTAATGTGTCCTCAGCATTCGTAGATGTATACTTTGAATGGGTGTGTATCAATGCAATCTACTGGTTAAATGAGGTAACAGCACATCCATAACCGCCCTAACAGCAGAAAGGGGTATATTAATGTTTCCATGGAAGATCTACTGTAGTAACTACAGGAACCAGTGCTTGCCACCAATGGTGTATAAGGCAATTTGTCGTTGTTGTTCTTTACCGACCAACAAATTTGAATGTTTTATCATGAAACATGCCCCCTATCCACCTCTCTTCCCTTATAACTGTCTTTAAAAACAATGTCACAACCTATGCACAACCTTGAAGGTAGCATACGCCCATTAGAAGCCCCATTGAATTACACACTAAATCACAAAAGTAATGTCGCCCTTAAGTCTATTTAAACGCTACCCATCACAGCTGACAAATTGGTCTTAAATGGCACCATCAATTTTTTGTATCATGACAGTGCAGATTTTTTTTGCTATCCAAGTCGGAAGTTTACGTCACTTGTTAAAAAACCTCTTCACTCAGTAGTAAAAAAAAATCGTGCACTGCTCCTGAGAGGACTAAAGGGGTCTAAAATTTCCTCAATCGACCCAATTTTGCACCATATGCAATTCCATCATGCACTTCAACAGGCCTAGGCAAGCCAAAGGAACCAGATCCTGATTGATAACGTATTCAAAAGATGTTTTCCGACTGCATTTTGGCACTTTTCCTGAAGGAGAACATCCAGGCGGATCGATATATACTCTGATAGGAGTATGTCACCTTATCTTCAGGCAGTGCGTAATCGAATCGAGAATAGCTACAGTAGATATTAACAAAGTTTGGGCCAGGTCAAAAGGTCACGAGAAGCAACCTATTATTAGTCAGTTGCCCCAAATTAGGCATGTCCCACAATCAATTAAAATACCCTCTTTTACTGCATTTTTACAGTAATGTGCAAGAACTGTTTGGTTGCTATAGTAAACTATGAATCTTATCATTGTTTTCAGCATTTTAGGCTTCAACCTCACCACTCACCGCTAAAAAATGAACAAAGTAAGCATAAAAACAAGACATGAAGACAGCCTACTATGCAACACCAGATACATTATTTCCTAATAAAGGTGTACTATGAGTTTTGTGCGTATCTTGTCTCTATGTGGCTGATGACCGAGAACATGGAAACTTTTTTGTCTCTAGCATGCAGATTGATCTCTACCAAATACAACAGGATTCTTCTACTCAATGTGGTACACCTACAAGCCGTACATTAAGCAGGCGCCCGGAGAGTTTCGAATTTGCGTCTGGTTTGCCTCTAAAACATCTAACTAGGCGACAGTCAATTTTCGTAAATGGCGCCTGGTCATTTTCCCAACATTACTACATCCAAATCTGAAGTTTTTATTGGGCACTGAATCTCGACAATTGCAAAATACCGCGGAAAATTCAACAAGAGAAGCAAATATATATAATACCGCTGATTCACAATAATATTGTCCATTCCAATAGCAACGTTGTATTACCAGGGGGCTGCTACTCTAACAGTACAACGTTCGTTAAACACCTTTATGTACAAGCATATATGCATTTACGTACATGGCAAATCCAAATCAATAGAAACCGACTCACTTAAGTCAATGGAGATTGGTTGAGCCTTCGGATTCTTATCTACGGATGCCCTTATGCTAATTTCCAACAGCCAACAGCCTCTCCTATTCTTATGTGGCCAAACGCACATGTAATCGGATAGACTGGTCGGTGGGAGATACTGTAGAATAATATATAAAGCAATGTTTCCACAATTTGAACCCTGGTGACTCCAAATGACCTTTGACCTCCCAAAATTGATAGGCTTCTACTCAATGCGGTATTGTTACGAACCAAATATGAGATTGGTTCAAACCTCCCTTCTTGAGACATCGTGTTAACAAGCAAGGTGTCACCCCCCCCCCTCCCCTTTCTCGCACTACTCGTCAACTATAAGGTCAGTGTCGTCAGACACCCCAACTTTCCCGGCCGTACTGTTGTTCCGAACTTGTTTCGATACATTTGTACCTACCGGCCCTCACTTCACAAACTTATTAATCACTCTGGTTGAGCAAGTAAGAAACTGAGTATAAGGTGTTTGCTTTGAAGACTACATAAGGTACTAACTGCAAAAGCTTTGTTAATGTAACAAAAGGGAAAATTGCTGCCCCCCCCCCTCTCCAGCCAAATATACTTTGTGAAAATTCGGGCTATATGCTGAGAATTTTTCGGGCACCTACTGAAAGAAAAAAATAATTTGCAATGTGTTTTTCAATGGTTTAACTGATATTTTTGTTATCATTTTATTGAAACGATTTCCTCAATAATTATAACCAATAAGGGAAATAAAACGGAAATTTTCTGTATGTTATTGGCATGCGATGTAAAAACCGATGCATCTCTATATGAAATGCACATTGTATTGTGGAACGCGCGTAGAGCGCGCACAAAAAAAATTGTGGTTTTATTTTTCGGGCAAGTCGTTACAGCCCCCCCCCCCCCAATCAAATTGGGCTCCTACGCCTATGATTGTATACCAAAGAGACTATAAAAATACTGAACTTACATGAAGCTAGCGAACCGGGTCAACCCTCCCAATATCAAAATGAGTACTTAAATAAACCGAATTGGAGCTGGCGAACGTCGACGGTAGTTCTATTAGGCATTTTTTTTAGAGTATACAAAGTCATAAGGATTTTTGAAAAGTGGATCGCGAGATATAATTTCTCAAAGCGGTAAGGAAAACGTGGTAAATGTGACTTATTAAAGGTCAATTTTGACCGAACTTTTTCATTTCTTAGGTCATTCACAAACACAGGAATATATGAATAGGCCTAGGTAAATTAGAGTGCGACAGTCGGAAATTCCGACTGTCGCACTCCATTTTCCAACTATCGTCAGTTTTACCAACATTGGAGTGAGACACTCCCACAACCCCCCCCCCTCTAGCGACGTCCCTGCATGCACGCACTCATCCGCTTGTGTAGCCAGGGGCGTAGCGAGCGGGGGGTGTGGGGGGGTGTCACACCCCCCAATAATTTGGTCGCTGTCGGCAAATTTTGGTTCTGTCGGCAAAAGGAGAAAAGGTGAAGAGAGCGGAAGGGGAAGAGAGAAGGAAAGCTGAATAGAGAAAAGGAGAACGGGAGCTTCTTCCGTGCCAAATTTGACTTAAAATATGCACCAGATTGCATCTAAGGACGTTTCAAAACTAAAAAATTTCCAAAGGGGAGGGGTAGACCCCCTACCCTTAGACCCCTCCCCCATTTCAGTCACCACTTCCGACCAGATCCGTCGGCAAATCAAATTTGACTTAAAATATGCACCAGATTGCATCTAAGGACGTTTCAAAACTAAAAATTTTCCAAAGGGGGAGGGGGACACCCCTTCCTCTTAGATCCCTCCCCCATTTCAGTCACCACTTCCAGATCCGTCGGCAAATCAAATTCTCCACACCCCAACAAAAAAACCTTCGCTACGCCCCTGTGTGTAGCAGTACAAACTGTTTCCATTGATTCAGTACATCCTGTCCTAGTCCCCCTAGGACAATTTATACTAGATTATACCAGTATTTATACCAGTACATTTAAGTCACCTGGACCTATGTTACAAGGCCTGTTAGTACATAGAGACTTTCCGAACAATATATGCAATGGTATAACGAAGTGGGGAACTTTGTTACAAATTGTGTCCCCGAACGCAGTAGCAAAAATTAGTAAAATAAATCAGTAATGGGTAGCTGCTATATCCGTGTTATTAGAAAATATGTCGCATTTTGGCTTCCATATAGCTAGCAGTAGGTCAATTAATCGTGCGTTAACTAAAAATGGGAAAATTTGCCGAAAATGTTGGACAAATTGCCAATTTTCTAAGAGATGAGAGCTATCTAAGTGGTTTTAAAACCCCAGAAAAGGATCTTACGGAAAAAAGTCAGTCGTTCAGACTGGCTGAAAATGGAACTCTTACGTACCATGATGGAAGGAAAGTTTTACTATCTTGGGCTTCTCAACTAGCCCAAATCGATACAACTCATGGTGGCATCGAAGGTAATTTTTGTAACCTACAGTAAATGATACAATCTATATCTGTGATAAGACCAGGCCGTCACGTAGGAAAGACGATGTTTTTCATAATAGTATTTAGGCCTACCTTACTTTACACGTGGGAAACTCTAATCCTCAATTTGATGGTCACATGTTATGGTCACATTTACAAGACATTATTTATACATTACGTTGCATATTGCAATTTATTTATCATGTTTTTGTCAACCTTCATACTTACTTATTCTGAATGGCCTAGTTAAATGTCAAGATACGAAACAGAAGCGCGGCAGCGCTAGCGTGTATGGGGTTAACAGTCGCGTATCCAGGATTTTCTAATCCAGGGGGCGCGAATTACTATCTTGGCGGAGCGCCACCATCAGTTGGCGCGCAGCGTACAAGAAAATTTCTGGTTTTGATACCACCCAGATCACCGGAAATGGTACTTCTCGGCCTTGAAATGACCAACCAGATGTACACTTTTGCCTGAGAACGAAGTATTTCCCAATAGTTTTTTTTTCCATCCATAACCTTTTTGAATATTGTCACCAGTCACAAATCATGTTCGACCTCATCGCATGACCTGTGGATCATTGCTTCTGTAGGTGATTCTACGTCGCGGCCCACAATATCCGTCAGCCCCACTTTTCAAGGTTTCAAGCCCATTATTTGTTCAGAATTTGAAAATTCACATTCTCACTTCAAAAAATACCCATAATGTCGCACAAAATTTCATCTATGGACACCAATATAGAAAAACCTCCATCAACCCCTAACAGACCGGTCCAAATTGCATAGCTCCCAACTCTTGAGAAGGCAAAAGCTGGTCCATGCCACGAATCGCCGTCCTGGGGAGGGGTATAAGGGGAGGGGGTTTCCTCCTTTTGAATTTTTTGGAATCCTGGTGATGCCTACATGTAAAATGGTGGCACTTAGAAAGGCTTTTGACACCAACAATTTTCTGAGAACTATGCATTTTTTTGTGTGTAACATCAATAAATTGAATAGTAGGTGATAATTCATTCTTTCCCGTGGCATGAAAATGTTCGCTGCTCGCCCCAATGAAAAGAAATAGAGGCTAACTTGAGGTTCAAATGATGCTGTAAACTTAAGGAGGTTTTATACTCTATTATGCTAAATGCTTAAGAAATGATGGTTGCTAAGTCAAAATTTCATGCAATTTTTTTTATGTATACTTGACAGTTACAATGTGGGTTTTTCGGAAGCTTTCGCGGGTCAGCGGGTTTGGGTGTTAGAATGCGGGTCCAACCCGCGAATTGCGGGTCAGTTGGGAGCTCTGAAATTGCACAAGTAGAGGGAAGTGTGATGAAGAATGATGGTCAGAAATTTTCGAAAATTCAGACTCAGTTAATTTATTGGTGTACAAATATTGAAACCTCTTATAACGGCTATTATAAAACTCCGAAACCGGACACTACACACATAGGCGTAAGAGGCGAGGGGTGCGGTCCCTAATTCTCCATGACTAATGTAAAATATAGTTTTGACATAATTGGACCTCCATGCTTTTTCTCCATCTGCATAAGACATTTCGTTGTTTACATTATCATCCCGACGGACCGTACGGTACACGATGGCATGTAATGTAGGCTAACAACCGCTGCTTGCTTATATGATATTGACATCAACATGTTGAACGCGCGCGGAGCGCGCGAAAATTTTTGGTTATTTTTTCGGGCAAGTCGGACAGTTTTGAGGCTGTTCATCCTGGAACGCCATTTTCATGCTCACTGATATGATGTGATATCTGCTGTTTGCTTTACAAATTCGAACACCGGGCGCGTAGCGAGGAATTTGCCAAGGGAGAGGTGATGCCTGTAGGCAAAGTATCTAAGTGTTGCGTCACCATAAGTTGGCGCGAAGCGTACAAGAAAAGTTTGGCCGAAAATCCCTCCCAGGTCGCTGGAAATGGCACTACCCAGGACCATTTGTTGGCGCGAAGCGTAAAAGCAAATTTTGCCGGAAATGCCTCCCAGATCGCTGAAATGACACTTCCCATGCCTTGTAAGTTGCATCTGAGCACTTTCAATTTTGAAATTACTAGCAATATCATAAAAAAAAATATGCTGAAGGGGGGGGGGCGGTCGCCCCCTTTCCGAAATGCGTAATGTTCCCCGACGACACGGTCGAGTTCGAGACCAGCCACAGTTGGTTTCATAACACAATTCTACAATTGTTTAAGGCATATATACACACACACGCGTTATGGTAGACCATATATAGTATATTGATCACGAGTGAGAGAGGGAAAATGGAAACGTCAAAAATTGAGTTGTCGGTGTAAGGGGTAGGGTGAGGTACACGCCCCTTCCGAAATCCTTGATCCGTCATTAGCTACCCTGTGTATATAATAGGGATCAGCGCTGTAATATTGTCACTGTTCCTCTTTCTCTTCCCGGTGTCTTGGCGTTTTTCTTATCTCCCTCCTTTCTTCCTTTTCTCTCTTTCTTGTTTTTCTTTTCCCTTCCTTCCTCTCCTCCTTCTCCTCTTTTTTCCCCCTCTTTTTTCTTTTTTCTTCTCTTTTTTTCTCTCCTCTTTTTCTTACCCGGGGGGCGCGCGCCCCCAACGCCCCCCTGGATACGCACCTGGTTAACAGCCTAGAACTAAATGGGTTTTATTTCGCTTACGTTACATTCTGTGTGGCTAATCCAATGCTACCTGGCCAATACTTAAATTGATATCATATTTTGGTTATTCACCCATAGAATTGTTTCATAAAACACGATGTTAAATGGCGAACAGCCATTCCACGGTTAAAAGGTAACTATAGGCTTGATTGGTTCACAAATCATAGTATTCTTTTACCACGTTTGTTTAGTTGTAAAAACTCATTCGCTTCTTTTACATTATAATCAGTTGTTTGCTTGGCTAAAGTTGTGAGCGCTTGAAAAAATTGCCCAACATTTTTACCCAATTGTCGTAATATGTTTTTATTTGTTGAAAACAAATATGAGTAAAATAGTTAAGACCACAATCCACAGCTAGATTTCATATATTGTAGTCAGTTTAAAATTAATAATGTAACCACATGGAGCTTTCTGTTTACAAAACGAGTACTTGTTAGTACCTGGCTGTTTTGACAGGAACTTCAACATGATAAGAGCAATAATGTTTCAATTGAGTTTTAGAATCATTTTTCTGTAAGTTCCTTTGAGGAAATTACTAATAAGGATACACAAATGTGTGTGTGTAGGCCTATAGGTTTGGGAGGGGGCATAATTTCTGAAACCTGGGGAAGGGTCCCATTTTGTTTGGCAAAATAAGACATGTCTAGGTCTCTAGATGTAAAATGATGTATAATTGTACATTTTACTATAATGGTGAGCTAGCATTATCTTGTTTTTGTATTTGGGTCATACAGAGGGTGTTTTGAACCCCAATTGATCCTGATTCGGGACAATTAATGTTTGATTGCCATTATACAGTCAGACATTGTACAGATAAATCAATTGAGCACCACCCTGCAAAAGGCTTCAAACTTCTGGTATATCCTAAGTTATCAAATTTGATAAATGTCTGATCTGTAATTGAATGTCACAAATGTTGTATTGGCTCGTATGTGGTTTAACCATTTCAGCTGTTGAAGTAAACTATGTGATATATGCATGGCCAAACATATGAAATGCGATCTGCAATAACAATGTTGAGCCACTGCGCCCATAAAAATATAAGTCTCACTATAAAAGATCATCCAATTAACTAAATGCCTGAGCATAGTTCAGTTTTACACTAACAGTCTACACTCAATGAACATGGTGAATTTTAATTTTTTTTTTTTTTTGTAGTGGAGCTTAAAAGGATTGTCTGGTGGCCCAAAGAAGTTACCTTAAAAAATAGTAAATAATTTTCCAAACATGTTGTCAAAGTATGAGAACGCTAATGTTGCGTTTGACAGAGAAACGATTTTTTAATCGTTATGGATAGACATTTCAAATATGATTTGAACAGTACAATACGTGACGTCAGCTCTGCCATAGCAGATTGCGTCATAACCCACCCTCCGCACAGTACCTATACGGTAATCACAACAAAAACAGCGTTTGTATACAGATAAATTTCTTCCTTAATTTCCGGTGAAATTTCTTAAAAATTAGATATGTTTTCAAAAACTCCTTAAGCCGCCACGTACTTGATCGGTGGTTCCGTGGTCTTTGTGTAACACAAGGTAAATTTTAACAGCAGACTCTGAATTATTCAAGCTATACATCGCGCTATCCAGCTCCAACGCGAAAAATGTTCGCATGTAGGCTATACTCAAACGTTGACAATCGGACAGTTCTGCGAAGCCTAAGCTTCTCAGTGCTACATTCTGCTCTGACAACGATTCGATCAATTTCTTCAATAATTTCCGGTGAAATTTCTTATAAATTAGATATGATTTAAAAAAACTCATTAAGCCGCCATATATGTAGTAGATCGGTGGTTTCGTGGTCTTTGTGTAACACAAGATAAGTTTTAACAGCAGGCTCTTCGTTGTTTATACATCGCGGTATCCAGCTCCAGCGCGAAAAATGTTCACGTGTATAGGCTATTCTAACGTTTACAATCGGACAGTTCTGCGATGACATCGATTCCGCCAAGTTTCATCTTTCGGTTTAACGAATACTTTACAAGTTTCCTTTTACTGTTAATTTGATCCGTGAATTTTATTTCAGCGATTTCGAAGAACAGTTAATGAACTGTGGTTTGAGTGTGAGTGTACTATGTGTAACGCTATACAAGTACACCAACTGAGCATCGTAGTATATACGTTCGCCGGTATGTACGTTATATATATGAGGCAATCCAATGTGCTTACACGTGAGAGTTGATTTGCTGCGGAATTGGGAGTGCTAACTTCAAGTCGTCTGTTTTGCCTATCTGCAAGCACTACGTCAATCACCATATTGAAGCGTTCGAACAAACGGTACTTTTGGTGAGAAACTGGTGAATTTGAAAACCAGATTTCTACAAGAAGAAAACGTCGAATGGGGACAACTTTTACATGGTTAGAAAGAGAAAAATAATAACTACAAGGACAATGTATCAAAATCTTCCACCAGACAATTCCTTTAAACATACACCTTTCAAGATGCGAATTTATTTTTACGTATGACTTACAGTATGATATTCTCTACTCATAATTTTGCTTTCAACTTTGCATTTTGCACTGATTCGGTTGTAGTGATATTCTCATCACTGACCAATAACAGAAGACTCCAGAAGACATGTCAAGATTATTTTCTTTGCAGTAAACTTTTGCCGACAATAATCCTGTCTCTGACTTGAAAATAAGAGTTGATGGAACATAGTGCAATTGAAAGGGATTAAAATCTCACAACACATCACAACACTTTTAAGCAAAGACAGAATATTGACTTTAAACTGCCAGTCGTTCGGTGGAAATCCATATATTTTGTAGTTTCACGCGATTTGACGCTCCAAATTCTTTATCATCTCGTTAATTTATTAAATAACAATTGAGAAAGCGTGTTTCTGGGCTCTGGAGATAGTGCGCAAAATACAGTAAGTTCTAATAGTTTAACGTATAAACGAACGTAGCCTGCTTCCTGTTGTTATACTTTGTGTTCGTTTTATGGAGTCCTGTATAAGTCTTAACGGCAAACCCGTTGGGTATATTACAATCAGCAGCTTTATTTGTATAAGATTAAATTTGTGGCGGTATCAAGTTGAACACCAAAGCTTTGTGTAGGTACACTTATAATGTTTTAAGATCATCTGGGTGTGGAAAACAGTTCAATTGGAGGAGGGGGTTCTATAGGGATAACTCCCAAGAATGTTCTTAATGTGGATTATTTAGTATCAAGTACAAATTGTTTGATGAAGAGTGACTCTAGTATATCTCATTCTAACAAAATAACACCTCGGATCCATGCTTGAAGGATGTTCTAGAAAGCATCGTTTATCTTAAGGTAGAGTCATCATTCCAGTTAAATTTCTACATTAATTATACCATGTATAATCACTACACTCTTTGCCCAGGCTGATATAGGCTCAGAATAGTATGCTTACGAGTATCATCCAATTTTATGAAATGATTTTTACTTCATTACCTTGATATTCACTTTATGGCCCTTCCACCTCTTTGCCAAGAGAAAAGCTTGACTCGACGGTCGGCGGTCTTCCAGCTACCTCAGGGTTCTTTTTAGCAAACAAATATATTTCACGCTACCTTGAGATAATATGCCACTCATTTAACAAGACCCCTCCCCAGGAAACAATCGATAATTTACCATCTGAACCCCTCCCCCCTTCCGTCATAAATCTACCCTCCCTCATAAATCTGTATACGGGCCTGGGTGTTTTGTACAAAATATCCTATTTCGCTTAGGATGTAAGTATATTTACCATAATTATTAAATCTTACCCATGTGTGTTGGGGAATTACGGCTAGGATGAAGTTTGAACTACTTTAAGGCTGTAGTTTTTCTTTGCAATTAATTTTTGGGTTGTGGCTGTCCAACCCAGTTCCCGCCCTCCGTTGGATAGGAAGTTACGTTGACGCGATCTCTCCCTAGTATAAGGCGAATAACATAGCAGCAATTACAACAAAAACATGATTACTTCTTTAACAGTTGAAAGACTAATGAATTCTTCTTCTTTTTTCTATAATTTGCATTGTTACAACGCACAACATCTCATTTATTTCCTATAACATCAAACTATGTACGCATCTGCTTCAGTTGTTAATATACTGAAAAGTTGCCATTTAAATGACGAATTGGCAAGTCTATATGCGGTCAACAAGTTATACTATGATTTCTTTGAGGACGTTTTGTACCAGGACATTCGTCCGGCCAGACTATATTTGCCTTATAAGGGGACACAATATTCAGCAGGATATCGTCCGGCCGGACTAAAAGTGCTATTACAAAGAGCCCCCCCCCCGGGCACTTTGTACAGGGAGACACTCAGCAGCTGTCACACCGGTAGCAACTTATGCCGCAGCCGCACCTTGGTATGGATATGTATGACTCCATATAAACTGGTGTAAACTTGCCCCGATTGAGTATAATGACTTTCACATTATATGTCTCACAATGTCAAGACATTTCAACGAATTTCAACACAACAATGGCTCTGCCAGTCACAAAGGTTGGAAGTGTTTTGTTCTTTGTTCTTGGCGAACAAGGTCAAGAAGGTTATCACAGTGTAAGATGAATCAATTGCCCATTGAAACAGAACGATTGCAATTGTTCTATGATAGGTTATTACACAGCGTTTGCCTTCTGCCATTCCCAATTGTTGGATATTACCTGTGTTCGCTGGACTGGCTGTGGTATTGCACAAAGTAAAGTCAAGGTCGGAAGTAAGGACATTGCTTTTTGCGCACTATAGGTTCAAATCTTTTAAAGTTGCCTTTCGATGTATACGTTACTGGAGAGCTACCATAATATGCATTAGGACAGAGTTATACAGACAGAAATCAGTATCTCAAGTTTGTTTTGGAATGACAGAATTCTTGTATAATGTGTGAGCTATGAACGAAGAGATATGGTTAACTTCACCTTGTAAAAATCAGTTCAGTTCAAAACGTTATTCAATGTTCCTTTCATGTCTATTAAATTATACCCTCTGTGATCGAGGACGATATCTAAAGAAAGGGAGCTTTAGATATCAGAATCTCAAACTATGCAACTAATAGCTTTATCGAAATCATGAAGCAATCTTGCATTTCTGTTTTCCTCAAAGTTTTGATTGTGTTCTCGAATGAACCTTTGTATTTTGAAGTTATTTATTCTCGAAACTCTCTGAGATGGAATGCATACGAACAACATGGAGAATACCGGGTGAGGGGAGCGAAGTGGGTGGGTAGTTGTAGTATTTATTTAAATATATCAAAGCTAAGGATAAAATAGTTATTTGTAAACAATAAGGTTACTTGACACATTCACGGTTTTGTTGGCAGCACAAAGTGTACGGCTTTTGAACAAGGTGTTAATTTTTTTTTTTTTTATATTCCATGCAGGTGTATTAATATTCATCCAATCCCTGCTTTCATTATTAGCATCAGACTATTCAAACAACCATTTTAATGTCTTGCCTAATGCACCAATGTACTTATTGGTGAGGTCATTATACTTTCCCCAGCTTCAACAATGCGATCACAGCACATTCTGTATATGAGCGACGCCATTGGCTCCAGATTCAGTTCATCAAACCTTTACTCTTAGTTCATGTAATCTATACATATTTTCCCTTAGATAATCAGCCTCTTAGACTATATTATGATACATTTATATATTAAGCTGTTATGATAATAACGCATAATATAAAACGAATGTTTCTTTTTTTCGTTCACAGTTGTTCAGCCTTTTTCGATGACTGTTATTATCGTGGTCTTTGCGGTCGTAGTTTTACTGGTTGTAATCATACTACTTCTTGCTTTTAACTTAATAGAAGGTTTGTTACTGAGATTTGCACAAGGTCATATTCACAATCAGTGTTGCAACGTTATTTCACTGGTTTGAAACTTCAAACATCTATTTGTTGAACTTTTAACTATTTCGTGTGTGAATAAGTCCATTTGAAGTTAGGAAATTTATGTTAATGCAAATATAATATAAAAGAAAATTTTAGCAAAACTTGATTTAATCGAACCATGTTTCAACAATTAAATCAACAATCGTGTTTAAATAAACTTTAATTTGTTAACATATAAATGTATTTTATAATTCAAGAATATTAAATGACCTTATTGCGAAATCCAGCATTCATAAATAATTGATGGAAACATCTAATACTTTATCTTTCTTTCCATTCAAAATTTGTTGCACGTCGATTTTAAACAAGTTGCAGGTCGTGAGCAATGTTGGTCTAACATTATAACATTGTAACAAACTATGTCTGCTAAGAAGGTGCAAAGGCAAGGGGAAAAGTAGATGGGAAGAAAGGAAATTACACCGTTATCCCGCCGAGTATATCGTAAAGATATTTCGCACAAAGAAATTTATAAACTTCTCAAATTCTCACTTATGAGAGTTGAGTTCCTGTAGCGTTGCTGCTCTTGTTTAGGTTGTCTGTCTTCAATATCTCAGCTTGTTTTTTCCTTGTCTCAATAAGTTTCATATTTGCTTAGTCGTGTCCTTTCGCATATTCCGTTGTTTTCTATTCTGCTTCATACCAGCAGCCATGATGTGCGTACCGTTTGCTTTTGTCAAGGCACATGACAAATGTTGCAGAATGTGTATGACCATATTAAGCTGTTATTGAGAATATTGCTACTACGTGGCACTGGTAGAATTTTAAAAAGAACCAAAGTTGGCAGAATTTCACAGCCTGGAGGGCGGGGGTAGTTGAGACTTAAATTTACACTAACTGATTAAGGTAAGGACATTAACTTTTACGGGAGGGCCAGAAATGGATCCAGGATTTACTAGCGGTTGCCCGTGGGATGGATGAAACCTACTCCCACGTATGGGGTTCAATGTTAAAACATTTGGTGCATTCTGAGGCATGTTTGGAGTATTAATTAGGTCTCAACGCAATGTCGGGCCAATAAATACTTTGAATTCTTGTCTGAGGTTGAAAGGGGATGTACTACACATCACTCACCTTTGAACCTCCCTGTGGGCATCTTGGCAGCCGTGGAAAAAGTTTTATTCTTCTCAGGCTGAATGTAACAGCCTAAAAACCTGTTTTATCTTCATGTCATAAAAACAATGAGAGATGCATGTTGTGATTGGAATGAACTGAAACATTTGCTGAAAATTCTATCATTTGCTAACGCTTTTGGGTCCTCATTATTCATGCAGAAGGAACAGCGGGAATGAAAGCATGTATGGTTAGTTTAAAAGACAGTTGATTGCATGAATTGCAAAGACTTAACTCACAATACCACAAATTCACCAAGATCCATATAGTTAAAGGGAGATAGTTTGCAGTACTAAGTACCATACATGTAGCAACAATCCGGACGGCTAGTAAAGACTACTGTTTATTATAGAGAACAATAACAATAAAATAGTTCTGACCAGTGCAAAATAAAACCTAGACAACATAGTTGACCTACTTATGTCTGTCATGCAGATGGCATGCATTCAGCGAGGTCGTTAATTGGCTGCGGTCTGTTATTTCTCTTCACGCAACATGGACACTATAGTATATATTGTGGGATATAAGAGCGACGTAGTGGATTACCGTCGATGAGAAGAGTATGATTTAAGTACCATTTTACATTTACTGAAATTATATTTGTAGCAAGAAAATGCAGCAGAAATTTAACGTAAACAATTTTTGAATGACCTTACTGACCATTCTACGACAAAAATTAGACTCCATTAAAATGTATATTTTTCTTGTATTGACAGCACGCAAGCGTCATAATGAGTGAGTTAACATGATTTTTATTTTTGGTAATTGATCTAATAGGCATTATGTTTTTAAGTAAGGACATTATCATTTGGATGTAGTTACTTGGAACACATGCATAAATAAAACGTTAATGTTGAGTATGGGAAAACAGTTTATCAAACATCCACAACCTTTTCCACATAGTAATTTAGGCTCAATAATGATATGTTCTTTAATAGTTTTGTGGACTCGACAAGACCATATTTCTTCTGTATTCTATTTGAGTCAATAGTCATGGTATTTGCTAGTCCCTGTATTGTTTCTAGTATACTCTAAGTTATTGTTTCTCAAATGAATCAGTTTCTTCTGTATTGTAAGCAGTAGTAAATTGTCATTTAACATCGTAATATATGAAGACCTTGTAAAACATCTCTCTGATCAACTACGAACAATGGAAGGGAGGAAGTTCTTACTAATTCATTATGAATTCTAAACACTTACCCAAATGTTTCCCTGAATCGATGTCATTAAAACTATTTATATAATATCTAATTTCTACAAAGACCATCTGAACGTCAACACGGCGAAGTTAAAAAGGACAACGAACTAGTTCTGGCAGGGAAATACAAAGTTGGCAGTAGGGAAATGGTATGAAAATACAACTATTGCTTGTTATGTTTGCTCTCGTATGGTATCATCTCAATTGTTACTTAAAGTTTCACTTAGGAGTCCGTGTAGTCTTTCACTCTAGATAATGACAGAAATTTCATATAATTATATACATATTTGGACATTAGTTACATGCGTTTGTGCTTAAAGCGTTAATCTCTTGTAACTGGAAGAGGTACGTAATAGATGTAAAAGAGTAAAGCGATTTAATTGTTTAATTAAAATAATTGAATATTGGTCGTTTCGTCTAGAATAAATCCCAAGTCCGGGAACACGGCAGTCCGATTCCAAGCCAAAGCCGAGTCTAAGTATCCCATCAACGTATTTTCTATTTATTCTGCAGGAAGTTCTTAACACTCAGTTGACCGACTTTGCAGATACATTTAGGGACATACCAAAGAACATGCGATTGTTCTCCCTCTGTATGAGAGCTCTGTATGCAGAACACGCGATAGGGACCTCTTCATCAACGGCGAGGAAACTCAACAGAATTCGTAATGATACGAGGAGAGATGCCCTGGTCTATGTGAACGGAATTTTACCGGTATCAACTTCAGTAGTGAGATCCCTCAAAGAGTTCTTTGACATGTACGATTCGCTTGACTTCGATGAGTGGAGAGAGTACCTTCCTTCAATCCTTGAAGACGTGAAGGGTCACCGACAATGTTGCGAAACTCTGGTAAAGATGCACCAGGTAATCATGGTTCCTTTGAAGAAGAGACAGGATGAGGCGAGGGTATTAATCTCTGAGTTAACAGGTCTCACCGAAGAATTAGAAGCGAAGACACTGGAATTGGAAACATCAGCTAAAAGCAAAGACAAATGGGCATGTCATCTCTTATTTATTCCTGGGCTTAATGTCACTGTAGCTCCTCTTCTGAAATTGAGTGCAGCCGCAGACAACATTAAAGCTGTAGCAGATGGTCAGCAAAGTAAAATAAATAGATCAACTATCATCGTGGTAAGTGAAACCATGATGCCAGCAATATCCGCTTTTGTTGATGGTCTCAATGCTGCAGCTGGTTTCTTTAAAGTTATTGAAAATGACATCGCATCTTTTGAACACAACAAAGTGAATGGGGGGAGCCATCAGCAGTTGCATTACAAAATAATGAAAAAGCAAGCAGCCAAAATTGCTACACACTGTCGAGAATTTTACGCCATGCTTCCAGATGTAGAAAGTGACTTCAAAGCTATACCGGAGATGCCCGATGACAAAAACTACGTTCAACGATGGCTAGAAAATCAGCAGAAACAGATAAAGGAACAGTATGCAGCAAAGATCACAGACCCACTGAAAACTCTGCTTGGCTATCTCACACTCACAGCTGATCGTACGAATAAAAAAATGAAAGAGGTCTAACTTATTTTTTCGTTTTTATTTCCAGTTGTCCAGTTGCTGGTATGTAGAATAGAGAGATGGACATCCATAATTCCTTAAACGTTCCTAGACTCTTTATATGGTTGATTCAAATAAGACTGAACTAACTTATTTTGATCGTCTACGGTGTAGCAATATACTTGTCATGGGTTATAACGTAACATGCAACCCTCTCCCCGGTTGGTTCCGACATTTTGATTCAACGTATCAGAAATGTTACTATATTCGAAACTTGTGAACACAAGGTTGTGACAACGTGCATACGTGGAATTAGTTTTTGTGTGTGTGTTATGCTACTATTAAAGGTTGTGATGTTTCGTTATAGGCTAAGCTTTATGTAATGAATCAATGTTAACTGGTATATTAACTTTTTGCTTCTTATCTCAATTTGTATTTGTTTTTGGTATTTGTTTCACTTGGTATTTTAGGGTCAAATGTAGTATAAATGCGTAAGGGGAAGGGCCCGACCAGCTCTCACTCTTGAACCGGTTCCTCTAAAACATTGTTCATCCGTTTGCCATTTATTATGTAGATTATGATTCAGCTATTAATTTCTCAATTTCTGTATCAACTTTTTAAAAAGTAATGATCACTTAAAGGTTAATATTTAGTGTTAATATATCGTTTTATTTTCAACCCTAATGAGCTAGTGACGATACCGTGAACCAGTTAGGCCCATGCAGATGGATAGTCGAAACATGCAGTTGCAAATAGAAGCAATAATAACATTTCAAACAAGGAACGGTTGTTGGTTTACAGGAAAGAAAAACAACATGGGTGGTAAATACCAGCACTATTTTCAAAATCCATAAATCCTACGTCATCAGTGAGTGTTTTGCCGGCATCGTTAGAGTTACTTATAGTCACTAATGTCCACCAAAACAACAAATAAAATCATAAACATCAATAAGCCTAGTGTATCGCAGATCCCACCCCCCCCCCCCCCCATCAAACATGTTAACCTCTTAATGTGGGTTTCCAAACGGATAGAGGGAGGGAAGGTGGTGTATCTGAAACCGTAATTTAGCCACTTAGAAATGACTATAGAGCTAGCTGAGGCACAATTCATTGAAATATGATGACCTAATGAAGATATCATTTTTGGGGTGTGTATGTCATAGAACGCCAATTTTAGAGTTAGCCTTTTCATATCCAACTCCAGTAACGAAACAGACACTTTAAAAGTAAAAAAAATGTTGGGTTCTACAGGTGGTGTCATTTCAAGTCGTCTTTATTGTAGGTAAAACACACAGCACTTTCTCTCAAATTAAAATATATTTTCGAGCCCTTAAGAGGTGTTTCTTCGGAAGTATCTTTCTCACGTTAATCAATTGTTTAACCATTAGCAGAAAATTCTGATGGACATTGAATATTTCCGGATTGTACCAAATGAAATTGATGTTTTTAGAAATTCCTTCCTGCCGCTGTCTGGGTGGTATAAATGCATCGATGTTTGATGCCTTGTTACACATTTTCCAAGATACCGTTGCCTGTGACTTTCACCTGCAACGAATCAAAGCTTCAACTGGTATCAATCCCAACTAATGACTGGACATGTCACTGGTAGTGCAAACGGTTTCTCTTTTAAATTGTTTATAATTTCACGAACTTATAGATGTTTTCGTTGTTAATTACTTACATTGTTTAATATGTTATGATTGTAGACTGCCGCACAAAACGAACAGGTTCAAGAAGAAGCACTTGTCTGTCAAGATTTGTACCATAACAAATTGCACCTTTTCTTGAAATCATAACTATAAGCATTTGTTCAACGTGTACACGATCATAATCGTCCAAATGTTTGTATCTGAGTGGTGGTTATCAATATATGATTTAAAATTTGGACTTCACGTGTGTTTCTTTTCTTTAATTTGTCGTTTCGTGTTAAAGTAGAAACTGAACATATCTTGTTCAAGCTTATATTTGAACTTTCTTCACTAATACTGTGACCTTTTATGTTCAAGCTCTATTGGCGATGACGACAACTATATGTCAATGAAAGTTGGTAGAAATCGGATATAAAACCGTTCACGAATACAAAATTGTAGTATTTTCAAGAAGAGCAAATCGTATCGGGATGTTAGTTATCACACAGCACAAGATCTTTATCACTGCCTTGATTTCGAGTATTTAATTTTGAAGTGTGAAAAAATAAGTACTAAGTATTTACAGTCTGTGAATTACCTCGCAATCGTTTTGCTAATCCAATGATCCAGCTGTTGAATTCAACAAAGCTAGAGTGCATCCCTTGTTAGAAAAGTGGTGGAGGGGGTAAGACATTTACTCCTCTAATCACTCGCAAAGTGGAGGCAGCCCTTCCGAACCGCCCACAGCCAAGCCCCCCCCCCCTCCCCCTTACTACACTTCTAACTACGTGGAATATTATAAACATAATATGGACAATGTATAGTAACGTTTTAAGAACAAGATAGTGTTTAGAAAAGGAAGGAAGTATATAGAAGTAAAAATGTACATTGAAGTCAGACTGATATTCAACCACTGTTATTGCCCACTGGAAATACTATATGATAATTGTATATTAGAAAATATACCTCAAACTTCAGACCAGCTTTGCCGTTAGTACCGCACGATCGAAAGAAATTTCGTTTGTTCTTCTACCTCATCAAGAATCTTGATGTTGCCATGTTCAAGGTATTGTTTTTTTTCTTCTGCAAATCAGATGTAGCCGTATAGGGATGCGTTTATAAGGTGTAATAACTTATTCACACTTCTCTTAAACTTTCTGCTTTTAATGTCGGATTTAAGAGAAGCTGTGAAACAAGTAGAGATCGAAGAAGTAGTCTTGCATTCTCAAACAATCGAGCGTTACAATGCCTTTGGATCTCGACAGTATAAATAAGTTTGCCAGAAATCATAATAATCAGTTATTACTGTGCATAAGAGACAAACGTAATTAAGTATAATAAAATATCAACGTAACACATGCTAGACCTGTCAGCATAATGCTACTATGGAAAAAAATGTAAACAGACAAATTCATAACTCAAATGGGCGCAAAGCGTTGACCAACTGCTAGATAACTAAAATTTAAAGTTTGTGCCTTACCACTATACGACCTTTCTTGCGTCTTGCCTTTGCGAATCATTGCAATTTTGCTGAAGGCCCCCAAAGTGATTCCGCGGTGACAGTCATTAGTTATCGTTAGGCTTCGGTAGTCAATGGGAAGGAAATATGGCAGGAAAATATGAGTTCCTGAAGTTCGCTGTAAATTCTGTGCTCATCTTAAGTTTACTATTAAGTTAGAGGCTAATTAGTTATGGTACTCGGACTGCTATAGACGTTACCACCCAGACGCATACCAATATCTGAAAGTAATGACGTATTACATGCGTAACATTTCACTAGTTGTAACTGTCCACTCTTTTAACACGTATTGTATGTTATTAACATGTACGTCGTCTGCAATACCGTCTCATAGGTAGTCAACTGCTTGAACAGATACACACAATAGCTATGTATGTAGGCTATTCCAAGTTTTATTAACTTTACTTGCGTTAACCGCAGCATATCACTGAATTGAAGCTGATATAGTTCTGGACAGGGGCGTAAATCATTGAAAAGTGTGGGAACATAAATGACTGAGCATGTATAAAAACTGAAATATTGTGCGCGTAGCGCACACCGCCAGCGACTTGCTCACAGCCTTTATCGAATGGGGTCCATTGACCGCCTTAGGGACCATGTGTGGGGTCAGTGAGCGAAGTCCCGTTTGGGGCCCAGGGCGGAATCACTCTTATAAATCTTCAAGTTTGCCTTACGTTTAGTCCCTATATTGATATGTCAGTCATTGCCATATTCTAACAAACCACATCTGACAAGTAATGAGACTTAAATAATGAAGTTTATGTGCATATGTGTGCATATGTATGAATGTCTGTTTTGCATGTAGAAATGCCCTCAATATACATTATTGTGTTGATATTGTGCTAGCAAAATGCTGTTTAAATATGGTTTCAAACACAGATGATCAACCCTCGCCTTTGGCTGTTTCCTCTCTGGCCGTTGCCGTTGCTCTCATTATAATTGTGTCTTTCATATCAATCAAAGCTTAGATTCTAAGATAGTTAAATACATAATCTAGTAATCTGGACCTATATGGAATATCGGTTGTATGCATGGATTACTTAGAAACGGAATTATTGCAAGACATGGGTATATTTTAAGTGGTATAGATAAATGACATAACCTGGATGCTCTATTACATTAACTATTCTCTCCACTTAAATTATATCTTTAATTTGAAAATGAAGCAAGACGAGATCTTGAACAAACATGACACATCGACATGTTATATGCAGGGCTGTAATGTTAGTGAATGATGGTTAGTGAAACTTCAAAGTCGTTCTCAAATCGATGCCAAAGTCGGTCAAAAAAATTAAAAACATGAACGTAAGGGTCATAAAACAATCATAAAGAAAAAGGAAACAAAATGGATCTCTTCGTTGCTCCTTACGTCTACATATCCCAGATTTGGAAAATATTAATGATTAGGGTTATTGATATGTTACAGAAAAATTAACGATTTTAAAAGAACATCTTCTGCTTTATGCTGCCAGATCACTATAGCTGTGCAGACACCATGCATGATTAATACATATTATATGAATATTGTAGGTTTATTTTCTTTTTTAAACCCAATGACTGTTTTAGTAGATTAAATATAGAAACAATATTCAATTCATAATAGAGGGAAACCAAACACAACTTTGATCTTGTCGGTGCCCGCTGAATTATAATTTTCGTGCCTTATTGTATGTGTATGCCAACATTTACTTAATGGAAAATTATCCTTAAATTCTTAATATTAGTACTTGCATTTACTAATGGAATACATTAACTTGCTTTCATAATTCATTCCAGCTATTGTTTAAAAATCATTATCTACTGAGACATTCCCGTCTGCTCTAAAATAGACTGTAGTAACACGTATCCTGAAAACAATCGAATTTCGACGTAGATTGTTGCAAGTATTATAAACCTGTCTCAGGTTTGAAATGACATGATTTTCAGAACCTTGTTGTTTATTGTGACCTATGCTTTAAATATGTCATTCCTTACGTAGGCCTAATTTTTAGTGCTTGTAACAGCTTTGTTGCAATAACATTTGAACAAATTGCTTGTTTTAGCTCATCGCTCCCATAGGGAGATATTGTAGTTCCCCCATTTTTAAAAGCAACTCCGTGACTCGCCCTCTTGTATTATTATTTGCCTCGCCGAGTACATTCAATAAATTTTAATATAGTCCAGATCATTAAAAATTAAACATTATATATCCATTTAATTTAGTTTCTTCTTATTTTTACAGCAGATACGCAACCACCTGAGTAAGTTAACTTGTTTTTTTGCGAATAAATATTACAAGCTTTCCGATGATCCCTGGGTAGAGTGATATAGCTTTACTGTAAAGTAACATTACTAAGCACACTCCAACAGATCTGCAATTACAATTAGGTGACACATAACTGGTAGAGAATATCTGTACTCCTCTTGTATATCTTGTAAACAGTATCCAGGTAAATTTAGTTCGCAGAATGCTATATTGTTTACTTAATAATGTTTACATAGGTCATCGATAAATTGATACCATAACATTTCCCACTGATGGTATGATAATATCCCATGGTTCATGACAAGGACGCATTTCTCATTTCGTTGCACAGCAGTGTTGATTTTAAGAGTCTTTTTACACACCATCAAAATTATTCTTTAAATTACGACCGTATATTTCCTTAAGCCTATTACAATTATGTGTGATAATGCACTATTTTATTTCTACAAAGACCATATGTTCGAGTGGCTACTGAAAATCCCCAAGATGTTCTAAAAGTGCAGAAGGCAATGGTAAGTCACTATATATTTCGAGCATAAATTCATCTAATCCAGTGCATGGTCACTGGAAGTGACAAAGAGTAACATGAATTAAAATTCACAGGAGAAGAAAGTACATTGAAGTCAAAGCGACTAACTGAGATCTGTTATATAAGCAGATGTTTGGATTATCATACTATTTTAATCCGATTTCGTGATATGTATATAGTTGCCTGATGATCGCCGCACTGAAAAGAACTCTGAGTTGAAACGCGATGGAAAAGCGTGTTTATACTATACAGATAGATAGATGGATGGTTGGTTGGATGGATGGATGGATGGATGGATGGTTGGATGGACGGATAGATGGATGGATGAATGGATGGATGGATGGAGTGCTGGACGGACGGACGGACGGACTGATTACTAATGTAATTTCCAAAACACTACAAAAGAAGGCGTATAACACTGTATCCAACATAATAACCGTTTTATAAAGCTGTCGAAAGGGTATGGATGAGAAAGAACAGAGTCTGAGAAATAGATTGCCCAGGAAGAAAACTAAACTGACTAATGAATATTAAGCTTTATATAGTAAAGAATTGAAAAGTGTGGTAAATAAGGAATCGGCCTCCATATTATCATGATAAAAAATACAGAAAATCCGCGTCTAAACTCGAGTGCTATACATTCCTGAAAACGTCTCATATGAAGAATTTTCATTTGTCTGTTTACAGGGTGCTCTTAGAGGCTCGCTAGAAAGCTTCTCGTCCGAACTGATGAAAACAAAGGAAATCACAGAAATATTTTTCCTCTCTGTAAGTGCTCTGTATGCTGAAAGTGCATTAGGGTTGCATCTGAAAAATCTTCATTGTGAGACAAAAAAAGATGCCCTGCTCTATAGTAATGGAATTTTGCTGTGCATTCTGTAGTAATGAGATCCATAGAAAATTTCTCTAAACAATACGTATCACGTGACTTTGACCAGTGGGAACAGTACCTTTCTGCTACGCTGAATGATGTCAGGGGTTTTAGACAATGTGGCGACGTCCTCCTAAAGCTGCACATGGAAATCATCGTTCGGGTAAAGAAGAGGCGAGATCAAACAGTGGAATTGAAAGCTGAACTAACGAATCTCACCGAAGAAATGGAAAGAAAGAAAATGGAATTGGAAAATTCTGTTGAGAAGCAAAAACAGTGGGCATTTTATCTCTTATTCGTTCCAGGGATAAATATCATTGCTTCTCCTCTTCTCTATATGCGTGCAAACATTGACGAAAGAAGAGTGGAAGCAGAGGGCCATGAAACTAAAATCAATAGATCGGCTCTCGCTATGGTGAATACAACCATGATTCCCTTCTTAGATATTTTTACTCATAGCCTTAATGCTGTAGCTGGTTCCTGCAAAGCCATTGAACAAGATATCTTGTCTTTTGAAGGCAAAAATAAGAGGTGATGAAACTCCACCAGGAAATGCATTACAAGGTAATGAAAAGACAATCAACCGAAATCAAAGAAAATTGTACAGCATTTTTGAACATGGTTCGAAAAGTACGATGAGACTTTCAGTCTATGCAAAGTACGTCTTTGGACAGATCACATAAAATCTGGCTAAATAGACAGCTGGATAATATAACGTGTAATTATCCCGAACAGATCACTGGACAGCTGCGAAACATGCTCAGTTATTGTAGAGACGCAACATCCGAATATACTGCGATTGAAGGATATATGTATGGTTATGGTGCGGTCCCAGTGCCGACCTTGCGCTACTCGACCTACTCGACCTGAAGGTCGAGTTGGAGGTCGAGTTGGTCGAGTTTGAGATCGAGTTAGGTCGAGTCAGGTCGAGTTAGGTCTAGTCAAGTCTACTAAGTTTTTGAAAAATTTTTGACATGTCAAAAATTTTGGCCGATTTCCTCATCGACCTTGTGTCGGAGATGGGGTCGAGACCAGGTCGAGATATAGGTTGAGGTAGGTCGAGAATAGGTCGAGAATAGGTCGAGGTAGGTCGATTAGAGGTCGGGTTCGAGGTCGAGCTGTCCTGACATGCCGATCTGTGTTCGCCTCTGAATCGATCTGTACAGACTTGTTCTCGACCTTAACTCGACCTGGGGTCGACCAGAAGTCGACCAACTCGACCTGAAGCCGACGTATCTCGACCTCAGCTCGACCAGAAGTCGACCAACTTGACCTGAAGCCGACGTATCTCGACCTCAACTCGACCATATCATCTTCTCTTGCCATGGGACAGCTCCTGGGCCAATGAAATAGTCCTTCAAATAGTTTCTTTGGTTGGCGCCATCTAGTGTAGTAACGTTCCTTGCACCCCGGTGATCCCCATCAAGCAGCTGCGTGCAGAAGCGCCACTCCCCTGGGGTGAATGAAGAGTCCTCATTCTCCTGGTCTATGAGGTTCATCTGGCCGTCCCGGTTTCTTGTCCTCAGTATGTTGTGTAAAGTGACGCAGGCCAGGGTTATCTGTTCAGCTCTGTCTGGAGTGGTATTGAGGAAGCCGAGGATGATCTGGAACTTCATAGCCATAATCCCGAAGGCGTTCTCCACCACTCGTCGTGCCCTTGATAGTCTGCAAAATTCACAAAGTAAACATTTTAAGTCAAATGCATAAATTCAAAAACATTTACTTTGACATAATATTATCTTTACCTAGATAGTAAGTTTTATTAGGATTTAGTTATGGAAAAGAACATTTACCTGTAGTTGAAGATCTGCTGATCGGGGGCCATCTGACGCCTGGAAAAGGGTTTCATCATCCAAGGGCGGAGCGGGAAGGCATCGTCGCCGATGATGAAGTATGGCACGTCAACATCACCTCCAGGAAGTGGGCAGGGACGGGGGAATCCGAGGTCATCGCCCTCGATCAGGTCTCGCAGCTGTGAATGGTTGAAGATCTGGGCGTCTGATGCTGACCCTTCAGCCCCGACATTGACCCACAGGAACTTGTAGTCAGCATCCACAAGTGCTAGCAAGACAATGGAGAAGAAGTTCTTGTAGTTGTAGAAGAGGGATCCGCTCTTGGGTGGCTTCTTGATGCGTATGTGTTTGCCATCAAGCGCTCCCAGGCAATGTGGGAATTGCCACCTCTCCTCGAAAGCACGGGCTAAAGCATCCCATCTGTTCTGATCCCGCTCATCTGACAGATACTCATCTTTGAAGGCGTCGATGATGGCCTGTAGCACCCCGGGGATGAATGTACAAATGGTGTTTCTGGCGACTCTGAACCCGTACTGCAAGTCAGCGTGTGATGCCCCTGTTGCCAAGTGACGTAGCGTTACCGCCAGCTTCAGTCCAGGCTCCAAAGGAAACCTACAAATACAGATAATTTTAATAAACATCCTGAATAACAATCAGACTTGTAGTGTGAGTACAATAGCTGAGTACGAGTACAGGACCTATTTGCTGATCGTGAGTACGAATACGAGTACATAGCCCAGATTACGAGTACGAGTTGCACTAGCGTCAAGTTCCAAAAATCCTGAGTACGAGTACGGGAACATTTTAAAATTCACGAGTATGAGTACAGCATTACTTCGTTGCATGTGTACTCGAGTACGGACTCACTACAAATCTGATAACAATCATAAGTAACAATTCCATACAACATTTCATAACATCTATTTAAACAAACAACATGCATAAGTATGGTAGGTTTTTGTACTCACATAAAGTTGGTGGTCTTCTTGGTGATAGCTGGAGATATCCTGTCGAGTATGTACCCAAACGTGTCAGCATCTACTCTCAGGAAATTACGGTAACATCTGGAGTCCTCTCTGTTGAGCTCGACCAATAGATGCTCGTACTGCCCAAAGAGGGGTCGTCTGGCCAGCCAGTCTCTGACCACAAGTCTTCGCCTCCTGGCCCTCCGACGTCAGCGGCCCTGCTGGGAATGATGTGCTTGCGGCTGAGGAGGAGGGTTGGCATGCTCAAGTTCATCCACCAGTTCAAGCAGGTGCCAGGCAGTCTGCACCCACATTGTAAGCAGTCTGCGCTTCTCTGGGCTCAACAGGTTTACGTCAAGGTTCATGATGGTGATGTTACTACTTTGCAGTCCCCAAATTTAATGGGTACCTGGTAAAAATTGCCGCTGTAATTTATACAATTTGGAAACCAAGGGGATTCTCGGCAGACAAATCGAATTTCCGTCGCGAACCAGTCGCCCGGGTCGAGCTCAGGTCGAGTAGAGGTCGGGTCGGTCGACTTAGGTCGATATAGGTCGAGTTTAAATCGAGATTTGGTCGAAATTAGGTCGAGAAACAGGTCGAGTTGGTCGAGTATAGGTCGAGTACAGGTCTATCCAACTTGGCCGACCTGAGTCGAGACAGGTCGACTACGTCGAAACTAAAATCGAACTAAGGTCGTTATAGGTCGTTGTGAGGTCGTTATGAGGTCGGCTCAGGTCGAGATATCCCCCAGGTCGAGACAGGCCAAGTAGTTTGTGGGGTCGCGTCGGTCGAGTTCCCGAGATCGCCACTGGGACTGCACCATTAGGGACAGTTTAGGCTTCTGTACTTCTGAAGTTAGTCTGCAGGACTGGGAAAGAGAGTTCCATGATTTGAAAATTGTAATCCTAAATGATATTTTCCACTTATTCCTTTGAGCAGACGACTAACTGTTCGCTTTTCTTAATTGTCTTTATAAAGAGGGACATCCTTAGTGTTACTTTTATTTCGTGATAAGTTTTGAATTCGACGATCTTGCAAATGCGGGGCGTCAGCATAAACCATTGGCCATATAATAACAACCCTCTGCCTCCTTAGAATCCAGGTATTTTTAAAGATTTATGGTCAAAACATGGATTTGTGACGATACTAACAACTCCAAGGATATATAATTTTAGTAGTCAGGAGAGAAGGTAAATGTGATGATACATTTTATGAAAGTTTGTAACTCATGCTTCACCATATGCAGTGAGCTATTGCTAGAGTTGATAATAATGACAGTTCAACACAAATAGTGCACCAAGCTTTTCGTTATTATATGCAAACCTTCCTCTTTGCGCTTGAAAGCTGCACAATCATAAAATGTGTATCAATATGGATGTATCGTGTTCGGTTACTAATATATGGCGTATTGAGTACCTGAAGACACACTTTTGGTAACCAGCTCTTTTCCAATATGTAACATATAAAAATATTTAAATTAGAAGATGTGCACCGCCACTTTATCATGACATAAATAAGCTACACAACTTTTTCAACATAGTATTTTAACTAGCTTCATTATCAAGTATCAGCTTCCAGCGAAAAATAACATCCTGGCGAAAAATCTGGTAGAAAATGAACAGCAGGGCAATCCATGGAATTACATATCTCATTGCAAACACCCTTAATGAATATCGATAACTTATGAGATATATTATAGCATCCATAAACATGACACCTTTCATACATAAACTCTTTTTCGCCTTGTGACTTGACCTCAGTCGGGCCTTTGTAATTATGTAGTTACATTAATATTGTTAAAGTTGAAAGTCTGTTCAGCTATTTCCCTATGTATTAATAGAAAAAAGGTCGCTTTTCATTCGTCCTTTGAAGTGACCTTTTCTTATAAAGGTCTTAAAGGTTTAAGTCTCTATCAGAGATATATCACGACCAACTTGAGAGGTTATTGGCCGAGTTAGGATATTTTTACATTTTAGTACCAAAATTATACATTTGGCCTCAGTTACCATGGTAACCACATATTACTTGGCATACAAAAAATACAGTTAGGATTCATGACTACCATACGTCTTAAACACAAAAATGTGAAACCAATTCCGGAAACCAATTTTTTTTAGAGTAAAATGAAAATATGATAGATAAAGAATGTACAGTAGAGTATCCCTAAGCTAAAAGAAGGAAAATCCATGAAACTTGCTCAACATGTTCTTGGGCCGCAAATGTTGCATCCGGAACGTTTATATCTCGGTAAACTTTCAAGATTTAAGACTGCACTGGATTTAATAGTTAGTAACTCATAACAACAGTCAAATTGTGTTATCATATTTTCACTTTTCATTCGAACTTTGAAATGACCTTTTCTTATGAAGGTCGTCAAGGCATGATTTTCATTTACAGTTACATCACTACCAACTTGAGAGGTTATCGGTTAAATAATGAGATTTTTACATTTGCAATTTGTAGGAGTCATTAAATTCCCACATAGAATAACAAACTATGAAAAGAAGACATGTTAACAGAACCGCACCCCCCCCCCCCTTTCAATCACCCCTCAAAATTTGTTATGCAATCGAAGTTTCGATATTAAAAGAATTCGAAATTCGAAATGCTGACCGTATTCAAAAGGAAAAAGACTAATTGTGTGAAATGTTCTAGCTATATACGGGCCTACGTCAATGTTCTAGTTAATTTCGAGTGTGTATATACAAAAAGAATAAAAAACGTCCTATCATTTTCCTAATATGTGTTGCCGAAAGATAAGTTACATCATCATGTAGATGCCAGTTTGATCTCCTTGGTAGGGATTATCACACATTTCGGTCTATGACGTCATCTTCTATATCTAAATCATGCAACGAAGACTCAGATGGACTCTGCCTTGTTGTTTCCCTTGATGTTTCTCTAGTTGAGGCGCCAAAAGAAGAAGATGGATTGCTGCTGTGGTCTGTTTGTTTATTGAGGGTTGCCGTGCTGTAATACACTCCTTGAGTCTTACTTGTAACCGCCAATTGCTTACTTGAAACTAGCGGCGAGGCTGTGTAGGTCTCGGAACTGGTGTAGGCGTCAGATCTGGGTTCTGCCTCAAACATAATCGAATTACGATTATATTTGTAGGTAAATGTATTGTAGTTGCCAGGTGGATATGGCAGATACTTAAAGCTGTGTTTCGCTCCAATAGTCCGTCTGTTAATGAACAGGACGCAGCTGGTTGCCAAATATTGCTCAGTCTTGGTAGCCACGTCATAATTTCGATTCCGCGAGCTTTTGGAATTATCCAAGGTTAAAAGTATACCTCCTATTTTGAAATTGTCTTGCTGGCAGTTATTGTCACCGGACACATGCCAGGTCCATAGACCCTCACCAGTCAGCTTGTTGTATAATTCGCACGATAATGATGATGCCGTCGGCAGTTCGTCTGAAATAACAAGTGTGAATCTAAATTTGGGGTTTGTGACTTAGTAAGGTAAATTAAGTTACGCTTTTCCAAGAAAACAGAAATCTATTTTAATTTATTAACTACTCTATCATATTGACATGACAGCCTGCAAAGAGATATAAAGTCAAATTCTATAAAATTAAAAAGGACAAAACAGAAAAAAAGACAAGGGGTTAACTGTTGTAAGGTCCCGTGAGAAGACTTTGACCTTAACATTGGACTGTAAACTTTTAACTTTATGCAAACCTTTCAAAATATGAGGTTTCAATGAGGTTGAAAATATCCAAGTAAAGCTTTTAAAGATCATACATATGACGTGATAACATCACATGTGGAACCATCGGGTAAAGGAATTTTGAATGATTCAATATAGGTACATGCAATGGATTTGTAATAACAGTCCCATGATTCAATCAACCACATCTCCAGTTAGGGACAGGATATTAAAATGAGGTATTGCACTAACAGTGTGAAATATTTGCCTCTTGAATAAATGTTTTACGTCGATCTGCCACCAGAATATCACTCTAAACAGACTACGACCAGGAAGCAATTAAAAAAATAAGCCCATTTATCAGCATTGACCTACACTATGCATGATATTGCAATCAAATAAATAAAGTTGGGAATGGATTTTTAAAAGCAGGCCCATGATTCAATCAACCATGTCTCCCTTAAAGGCTTATAAGGATAGCTCTAGGCCAAATGTAATATCGTTAAATTTTATAGTGTAAGAAAACAAAGGAGTGCAATTAATTTCTACAGCTCTTCTGGATTGCAAAATATTCACTTTTAGGAAAGCTTTTTGATGACGTCGGCTCCTCTGTGCAGGCATAATCTTAATGTTAATCCTTTATTTGAAAACCTCTAATAACTCAACAAAGCCAAGTATTTTTAATTTCATATTTACAGCAGAGCCTTGAATAACATTCTATATTATATTTTACAAACATTTCATTTTGAGGCCATAAATGTCTTGCTTTGTGTTGTATCTAAGGTATTGACCTAATTGTCTGTACATTAGAGTTTATAGTCCAGTCACTTCAATTGTTGAACCTCGGTTTTTTAAAGTGTCTTAAATAGAATGTATGATAGAAATAACCTGTAATGACAGCAGTGAGTTTTAATGGCCCCAACATATCAAAAGTTCATTTGTATCTAAGTCATATTAAAATGTGTTGTGTGTGCTACGTCCAAGCCTCACAAATTATCAAAAATTGGGATAGTATTGAAATGTTAACCAACATACCTGAAATCATTTCAACTTTTGGAAACAATTTGTTCCCATTTTAAGAATTTGTTTTAATTGTAATGATATAAAAGCTTAGCAGCAGCTGAGCGTTGTTTCAACAGGCACACAAACCAAGCAGCATGGATAATAATGCTCATCTTTGATTCCAAGGATGTTATTAAAATATCCAAGTTGAACATTAAGGTATCAAAATTAACCCCTTGAAATGGTTGTTGCAGTGATTAGCATGCACATGAATTCATTGTGGAAACTCAAATGTTTTCAATAATGCAATGATAAGTCAAGCTTATTCGACTTCCTTCTTAACAAGCGTATTAAATGAAACTTTCGAAAGCTTTCAAGAATTCTGATGTTATGTTGTCCAAGTTAAGCTGTTTCGGTTTTTTTCGGTTTTGAGTGACAAACGTTCAGTTGAAATACTACATCCGTTATTAATACACAACGAAGCAACAGACTTTCAATGTCAACAAATTAATGTCAGTTCTGTGGCCTTCAACAAGACAGTCACTTATGCGTAGTGAAATAATGTCGAATAACACGCAAGCTCAATAGAATACTGATAAATTATAAGGGTGGGTTCACTATGACTTCAAGACAGTGTAATCTACAATTTTTTTTCACCTTTTCTAATTTTCAAATTGATGAAAAACCTGTATCACCGAAAAGTTATAAAACCGATTATACTAGCTTCTTGTGATTTCTTTCCTAGAACCGGATGTGTTTTATGTGAAAATGGTGATTAATTGTTTTCTTTCAAATCAATTATTTTTACGCTTTCAAAAGAAACGATTTTTTGCACTTGGGATAAGCTTTATGACCATATTCGGCATTGTAATTAACTTTATGTGACTTGAATCGAGTAATTTAAACTTGCCTATCTTATTTGAAACCAAATTACAGGGGCGGATAACTCATTCCAAACCAGGATCAGTATAATTTAATACATTACATTAACAGGGTCTGAAATTTGAAGAAAATAATGCTGGTAAAACGAAGCACATTGATTAAAATGGCGCTCTCAGCTTAACGGTGTGTTCCGTGCTTGATACATAAAATATTGCAGTTTATTCAGTTAAATTGGATAAGTGAATTGCACAATAATCTGTGTATTACGTATAATTATGCACTCTCAACATTTCATAGATCCACTTTATGTTCCTGGCTCTTTCACGCTGCGGGGTACTTTAACACTAGCTCCTTCAGATTTAACATAGACAAATTGATATGGTTAAAGAGTATAGCATCATTTTTATCCAAGCACCCTTGACTTTACAAACGAGACCCACTCACACATGACCTTGTTCAATAGAATGGTCCATGTCTCTAGCGAATGCAATACTCCATAGAAAATCTAATGTACGGGTTTGTTTCATACATGGACCCCGCATATAATTCAATTGTTAAAGCCTCAAAGATCATATAAAAACAAATTAATTCAACTGTTTGACAGATGTAATTTTTTGCTGATGAGGTATGATAAAGTGATTTTAACACAATGAAAGTGATTTCGACTGTGCCAGCATTCTTATAAGAGTGAAAAACCACGGGAGTTAGATGTGCCTTGTATGACAATCAAAATTATTGCCCAAAAAGCTAAGAAATAAGTAACCTATTATATGATATTTTAGATTCCATATTTGCCTCCCTCCGCATGTATAGTCTATAAACGTTGTAATAAAAAAAAAACCCAAAAAATGACAAATTGTAGCACGCTGATGTTAGACTTGGATTTAGACTTGATCAGGTCCGATATATCCAATCAATCATAGCAACAAAATGTATTTCTCGTAGCAAATATATTTCATAATTAATGTGGGACTCAGAGCCCTACTGTCGGTTTCAATGTGGCTGCAGTTAATTGCTTATTAAAATTCTCTACACTAGAACTTTTCTGCATAAATAGGTCAAAACTACCTACCTAGACTTCGTATGGCAAAGATATGAGATACTGAAGAGTAGTAGTATTTTGTAAATGCATCTGGCAATGGCAGAGTGAATAATGTCATCACGGCAGTTCAGCTGAAAATGTTTTTGTTTCTTCATAAAATATTTGACTAATAATGGCCTTACTTGTACTTACCTGTGAAGCATTCGGCATACAGACGACAGTAAGTTAAACCCCTGATTTGATTTTGCATCTTTCATGTTAGTGCTTCTAGAAGCATTCGTAGGTACGTATATCACGTTTATATTCCAGTTAACACAACGATGAAAGTTGTTGTTTGTTATCGTGCAGAGAAACGAAGTAGCCTACTGTAGGAATACTAGCCTAGGGCTAGATTACTCTTAGTCTTACTTAAGTGCGGCTAACGTTAGAGTAGACCTTGGCTAAACTTAGGTCAAGCTTTTAACATGTAATGTTTACACTAACAGTTGCCAGATTGACAAGAGTCCAGCTTAGCATTAGTCATGGGACATCTGTACAGTAGGCTACTTGTCGATTTGAAAGCACAGTTCGCCACATTAGGTGCAGTTCCAGACCTCAAAAAAAAAAAAAACTATGCACAAAGCTATCACCACTGGCACTATACAGATGCACCCCTAAACACCAGATCGAATGGATTAGAGCCTTTGGAGGCTGAGTGGACTTAAACATTTATATGTTCAATAATCTCCATCCCAGTTGTCAATCTTAGATTATCAACATACGTTCGATTTGCATACCTGTCCACACCAGGATGGAGCCTCAGTGGAAGTAAACATTTTAATGAAATAATCGCTGTGCATGTACACATGTATCCCAGTCAAGTTCCATCACCCATCATGACTGCGCCTCCACACCAGAAAGAGTACCCTGCCTTTCTTGATCTTGCACAAATTTTGTTAATCAGTGTCCAGCTTGTCAGCATATCATGCGATATGGTTCTTAATAGGCGTGACCGGACAAATACCCCCCAGACAAATACCCCCCGGACGATTACCCCCCAGACAATAACCCCCCGGACGATTACCACCCGGACAGATACCCCCGGGACAAATACCATCCCGGACAACTACCCCCCAGGACAACTACCACCCGGACAGAAACCCCCCGGACAATTACCCCCGAGGACAAAAACCCCCCGGACAAGTACCCACCCGGACAACTACCCCCTCGGACGAATACCCCCTAGACAATTACCCCCCTAGACAATTACCCCCCCCCCCGGATGAATAACCCCCGGACGAATATACCCCTGGACATATGCCGTTAACTTTAGGAGACGGATACAGCGACGGATACGCCCGTCTTTTTTTCGAGTTTAGTTTCCCGGGGGCCTCAACATATACACTGGTCCCTCGGGCAACTCCGAGAGCATATTTACAATTGGGTCAGGGTGACGGTTAAACTGGCACCACTAGGTCGTCGTGTGCCCTGGCCCTTATAACCTCCTCCCGACTTTTAAAAAGATTCGAGCTTTTCATATATAAGCCCCCAAAACTCCTGGATAGGGTTTGACAATGGACCGAGGCCCGGGGGTTGGGTTGGGAATTGCTCACTGCTGGTAGTAACCAGGGGCGTATCCAGGATTTTCTAACCCGGGGGGGGGCGCGAATTACTATCTAAGCGGAGCGCCACCATCGGTTGGCGCGGAGCGTAAAAGAAAATTTCAGGTTTTGATACCCCCTAGATCACCGGAAATGGCACTTATCGGGCTTGAAAATGAGCAACCAGATGTACACTTTTGCCTGAGAACCAAGTATTTCCCAATATTTTTTTTTTCATCCATAACCTTTTTGAAGATTGTAACCAGTCACACATCATGTTCGACCTCATTGCATGTCCTGTTGATCATTGCTTTTGTAGGTGATTCTACGTCACGGCCCACAATATCCGAAAGCCCCACTTTTCAAAGTTTAAAGCCCATTATTTGTTGAGAATTTGAAAATTCACATTTCTCGTGAAGAAAATCATATCAAAACATATACATAATGTTGCACAAAATTCAATCTATGGATAACCAATATAGAAAAACCTCCTTCAACCCCTAACAGACCGGTTAAAATTGCTACGAGTAGAGGGAAGTATGATGAAGAATGTTGGTCAGGAAGTTTTCGAAAATTCAGACACAGTTAATTTATTGGTGTACAAATATTACAACCTCTTATAACGGCAATTATAAAACTTCGTTGAAGGAAATGAAAAATAGCAGATATTTCCGATATCAGATATTTCGAAACCGAACACTACACACATAGGCGTAGGAGGCGGGGCTGCAGCCCCCCCCCCCCAACCAAACTTGTTCCCCTGAAAATTCGGGCAATATGCTGAGAATAAATGAATAGTTTAAAAATGATCTCCTTGGTAATTAAAATAAAGTTCTAGGCTTGGCAGACTAATTCGCCATTACTACTGTAAAAGAGAGTTTTGACATAATTGGACCTGTATGCTTTTTCTCCATCTACATAAGACATTTCGTTGTTTACATTAGCATCCTGCGGATGACTGCGCAACTTTCACGGACCGTACGGTACACGATGCCATGCGATGTAATGACCTATGCTTGCTTATATGATATTGTATGTATGTATGTTTGTATGTATGTATGTATGTATGTATGTATGTATGTATGTATGTATGTATGTATGTATGTATGTATGTATGTATGTATGTGTGTATGTATGTATGTGTGTATGTATGTATGTATGTATGTATGTATGGATGTATGTATGTATGTATGTATGTATGTATGTATGTATGTATGTATGTATGTATGTATGTATGTATGTATGTATGTATGTATGTATGTATGTATGTATGTATGTATGTATGTATGTGTGTATGTATGTATGTATGTATGTATGTATGTATGTATGTATGTATGTATGTATGTATGTATGTATGTATGTATGTATGTATGTATGTATGTATGTATGTATGTATGTATGTATGTATGTATGTATGTATGTATGTATGTATGTATGTGTGTGTATGTGTATGTATGTATGTATGTATGTATGTATGTATGTATGTATGTATGTATGTATGTATGTATGTATGTATGTATGTATGTATGTATGTATGTATGTATGTATGTATGTATGTATGTATGTATGTATGTATGTATGTATGTATGTATGTATGTATGTATGTATGTATGTATGTATGTATGTATGTATGTATGTATGTATGTATGTATGTATGTATGTATGTATGTATGTATGTATGTATGTATGTATGTATGTATGTATGTATATGTGATCTTCCCGCAAGCAGGAACTCGCGAAAGAAGCCATAGAGGCTTATAGACTCCCAAGCTGACCGAAGCCAATCTCTCGGCACACATCCATTTAACGTCCATGTCGGGAAGTTGTTATTGAACAACACCCTTGCCAGACGACACACCTTGCTGTCGGCGGGGAATCGAACCGGGGATCTCATGACTGGGAGACGCCGGCGTTAACCACTAGGCTATACACTCCGCCTATTGACATTGACATGTTGAACGCGCGCTGTGCGCGCGAAAAACTTTGGTTATATTTTTCGGGCAAGTCGTTACAGCCCCCAAATCCAATTGGGCTCCTACGCCTTTGACTACACACATAGACAGTTTTGAGGCTGTTCATATTTGAACATGCATTTTCATGCTCACTGATATTATGTGATGTCTGCTCTTTGCTTTACAAATTCGAACAGGCGTGTAGCGAGTAATTTGCCAACGGAAGGGCGAAGCCTGTAGGCAAACTATCTAAGCGAAGCGCCACCATGGTTTGGCGCGAAGCGTACAAGAAAATTTTGGCCGAAAAAGCCTCCCAGATCGCTGGAAATGACACTTCCCAGGCCTTGTAAGTTGCATTTAAGCATTGTCTATTTTTAAATTACTAGCGATATCATAGAGAAAATTTGCTCGGGGGGGGGGCGGTCGCCCCTTCCCGAAATGCGTCATGTTCCCCGACGACTCGGTCGAGTTCAAGACCAGCCACAGTTGGTTCCATTGCACAATTGAACAATTGTTCAAGGCGTCCATACACACACACGCGTTATGCTAGACCATATATAGTATATATATATAGATACATTAGTAGTGAGAGAGGAAAAATGGAAACGTCAACTAGAGCACCAATGGTGCAGAAGCTCATACCTTTTCGAGCTTAAAAATGTAGGGCCCACAAAACTTTATGGCCCACCAAATTTCCGGCCATTTTTCAGATTCCACCAATTTTGGGCGCATGAGGGATACCCCCCCCCCTCCGTTAGCAGAATACTGGCCACACCACTGGCTATAATTCCTATTTTCCCCCTTTAAATCCTGTTTTACCAACTCTCTCAAACAATACCACTGACCTACCCTATTAAACTTTCTCCCCTCTACCTGAGCAGACTTGAAGTATGGAACGCGAAAAGGGCAACCGTATTTCGTTGCCTAAACTAAGTTTGTTTCGTTGCCTAAACTAAGTTTGTTGCTGTCTAAACTAAAGCTGTTGCTGCTAGTTTACCATGTTGCTGTTGTTCGTTGATGTCTAAACTTACGTTGATGTCTAAAGTCACGTTGACGACTAAACGCGCCTTAATGTCTAAACTCACGTTGATTTATAAACCTTACGGTTGATGTCTAAACTCACGTTGATGTCTAAAACTTTCGTTGCTAATTTAACTTACGGTTGATGCCTAAACTCACGTTGATGTCTACACTTTCGTTGCTATCTAAAGTTCCGTTGTGAACACATTGTGAACGAACATCATTCTTTCTTTTCAAAAAAATTATAACAATCAACCGCAAGTTGCTTCCGTGCAGTGCTAACAACATATCTATTACAGAGATTTTCATGCTAAATACAGCCAATGATGTTTTCTCAAATTTCCCGAGATTTGTTTGGTTAATAGTCCCTTACCTATTGTCTGCAAACATGCTTGCATCTTCAGTGCTCAATGAATGCAAAGTATGATGGTTTAACTATGTAACGCGAAAAAGGGGGGGGGGGGGGTAATCGTTAATGTCATGCCGGATTTGTAGCAACAGCCATGTAAATATCCTTGACAACCTGATTTGTCGAACAAAATCACGTTGTTAACGATATTTACATGATAGTTGATACAACTCCGAGGACGTTATTTACATTTATATTGTTAATGTCATATTTAAATAATTGTTTTATCACAGAAAGTTATGAGTTGAGACAATCTATGAATTTTGCGGGAAGCTACCACAACATCTCTGATACTGAAAAGGAATTTAAATCTCACAGTATGTTTTGTTCTCTCCATATTGAGAGTTGATAATGTAAAATGTGCATTTATACCACAGTTATTTCTTCGTTGCAAACTTGCGTAAAGTTTTGCGGTCCCTTTGACCACGTGCTTCAAGTCATGATTCTGGTGCAACACTAATTCGTGTGCATAAACTACTGCAGTCATACATCGTCAAAAGTAGTCATTGAAGTTTCGACATTGCGTAAAAATGTTATTTAAATACTATAATTTTCGTGGAGTTGGTTGTTTCCAAATACTGAAAAGCATCCAGGGTAAATGTTGGATCAGTTGCTCTATGGTTGGATGTAGTCTGCGCTTCGTGAGTAACATGAGGGGCACAGTATTGAAGTACGATGACTCACAGAACTAGTTTACTAAACCCGCCAGGCAAGTTCATTCGTAACACCAATCCAGTTCGGAGTTTCGATTTGCGAAATGGATTGTGTTGTAAATGGAATATACACAAACCTCGCTCAGCATTGTTAAGAATTTTAGACCAAAAAACCCGCGAACATGTTATGCAAGAAACGAATCATCCAAGATACACTCGAGTTTTGGCTAAGGCTATGTGTTGTAGGTAAGGTGATATGATCTTAAGGTGATATGAAATTTTCAGGATATGCGCATGTGCAGTTGAAACTCCGAAGTTTGAACAGGCCTAATACAAATTGCGTGGAATTTAGCGAGATATGCACACTACATTTGCGGGGATATTTGAAGAGTTGGGGTAGCTGGTGAAATCGCTGCAGGTCAAAGCATCGAGGTACTATATACGGAGTTGGAGAGGAGGAAAGAGTGGCAGGGCAGGCGAAATGAAGGTCGGACGGCCGCCCTTGTAAAACAGCGAAGCTAGGGCACTGGATGGCATCCGCCATATATATATATATTGTGTAGAGAATTCACAAAGTACAGGCAGTGATAAGATCGAATCTTCTCAACTATAAACACTAGTAAAAGTATAGGTCATATAATAAACGCAATTGGTGTTCGATTGGGACGAAAAGATTTGTCTTTAGTAATATTACTGTCATTCGTTTTACTTGATTGCCGACATTCACAACATATCCAGACATCATGTAATGGTTCAATAATTCAATTTTAAGTACAGTATTTTATGCTGGCATTTTGTCTCGACACTCGTTTTACTTGATTACCGACATTCCCAGATTATCTCTACACATTGTTGGAGGCGCTCAATGAAATCAGTTTAAAAATGCAGTATTTTTATGCTGGTACTTTGTCTAGACACTCGACGTTTTACTTGATTGCCAACATTCACAACATATCCAGACATCATGTAATGGTTCAATAATTCAATTTTAAGTACAGTATTTTATGCTGGCATTTTGTCTCGACACTCGTTTTACTTGATTACCGACATTCCCAGATTATCTCTACACATTGTTGGAGGGGCTCAATGAAATCAGTTTAAAAATGCAGTATTTTTATGCTGGTACTTTGTCTAGACACTCGACGTTGTACTTGATTTCCGACATTCACAGCGTATATGCATAGCCTATAAGTATAACATTATAACATTTTAAAAGTTGTTTACCGTGCAGCCTCCTATTCGTATGAGTTGTACTAACGCACATGTTATCTGATAGGCTGGCTGTTGGAGATACGGTAGCTTATAAAACAAGGTTTCCACAAGTTTGCGTTTGGTGACTCCAAATGGACTTGGACCTCCAAGACCCCTATTGTTTTTGGTGCAGGTGTGTATAGCCACGTACAATAGACTGACCTGTGTTTATTTAATGTATCAAAATGGTGGTTCGGGCCATTTCTATAGTAACAGCTAGTTCTGCTTATACTAACACCTTTCTAGTGTACTGAAGTCATCGAAACCTCAATGCATTTTGCATTCTGGTTTACATTACGCGGTTGAGCAATTTTGAACAGCGCCGATAGCAACAACGTAAGTTTAGACAGTGACGTATGTTTAGACAACGGAAGTTAAAATAACAACGTGAGTTTGAGCAACAACGTGGTAAAACAGCAGCAACAACTTTAGTTTAGACTGCAACAAACTTAGTTTAGACAACGAAATATGGTTGCCCTTTTCGCGTTCCATACTGAAGCACTCCTTGCCAAATATTTTGGCTGGCTGCCTACATACCTCAGGCTCAAAGACCTCTAAGAATCGGCAAGTGCTGATTGGCTATAGGGCTCTCATGCTTACAGTTCAACAGTTAATAACAACTCCCAGTCCTGCTTTAATTCCACTAACAGCCTCTGCAGAGCTTAACCACAAATGTCAACAAACACTGCAGAAACTGGGAGACAAAGTAAAGGAGCTTTGGCAAAAGGTGAAGGCTCAGATTTTTTTAAACAATGGGGATTCATTGTAATTAATTAACTTTTGACCAAAAATTATTAGGCATCATCTTATTCATACACAATCCAACAATCATCAGTTCAACTTTGAATATGATCCATCAAAATCTTGAGGAGATTGAGATATTTGAAAATATTACAAAGAATGACCCCTGATGACCCCCTAAATGACATTTGACCTCAATTTTCCGAACACCCCTCATAACCCTCATCCCGAGGAACGTTGTGACCAAGTTTCATTATAACTGGCCATACACTGTACGAACAGGAGCAATTTGAAAATATAGGGCGGCGGCCCGGGCCACAAAAGACCCCTAGTTGATCTTTGATCTCAAATTCATGAACACACTGAAGGTAAAACTTCCATAGTACTATCGTGACAAACCCTCAACATTGTACCATGGAATCTGTAGGAGAAGAAGCATTTTGCGTATTTCCACAAAATGGCCCATTACGGCCCACGGGTGACCATTGACCCCAATTTCGGACCATCTCTAATGGCCCTATACCCAATGGTCCTTGTGTCCAAGTTCCATGAAATTCCATTAAATACTGTGTGAGTGGGAGCGGTTTTACCAATTGTTGACGGATAGAGTGATAGACGCCGCACTGTAACAATAGCTCACACCAGCATGCTGGTATGAGCTAAAAATGGAGTTGTCGGTGTAAGGGGTAGGGTGAGGCGCACGTCCCCTCTGTAATCTTCGATCTGTCACTGGCTACCCTGTGTATATAATAGGGATCAGCGCTGTAATTATGACTGTTCCTCTTTCTCTTCCCGAGGTCTTGGCGTTAATCTTCTACTTCCTCCTTTTCTCCTGTTTCTCTCTTTCTTCTTTTTCTTTTCCCTTCCTTCCTCTCCTCCTTTTCTTTTTTCTCCCTCTTTTTCCCTTTTTTCTTCTCTTTTTTTCTCTCCTCTTTTCCTTACCCGGGGGGCGCGCGCCCCCAACGCCCCCCTGGATACGCGCCTGGTAACTATTAATTTACTATTTGTTATAGTGACACTATTCCGTATTATTAATCTCAGAACAATTCAGGCTTATTGCGGCTTACCATTTTCAAGTTTTCTTTTGAGTAATTTTACTTGATGATTTGTTATGTTATGTTAGTTTTTGTATAGCGCTTTATATGGCACAGCCATCTCATAGCACTTTGAATCCCTGGTCATCAGGCTGGCTGCTGAGAATCCAGCGCACACAGCTTAGTTACCTCACAGGTACCCATTTATACACCTGAATGGATAGGGGCAGTCGAGATAAAAGTGCCTTGCCCAAGGACACAACATAACAGGATTATATATAAAACAAAAGCATTAGCCACTCGGCCTCCACGCTCCTCTTGTTTTGCTTATTCTAAGCTATTTTTTCCTGTAAGTGCACGCCATTTTAGGATGGGAGGAGCAGAAGGGAGGGGCGGGGCAAGCACAACCACGGTCCACCCCTCTAGTTTAGTATGCATGATCATCATCCATACCCCCATGCATTGTTTCATGGACCGCTGGGCTATCATAGTCAAACCCGGTTACGGTGTAGCCCGTTACACCAACAGAATTGCCTGTAAGGTTTCATAATAGTATGTACGATTGTATGAAACATAAGTAAGGAAAGAGGCTTGAGACCACGACGTCAGTACCATTTGAAAAAAACCTATTCTCTGGTCATTCTGTTTTCAAAAAGAATGATGATAATCTAAGAAATCAATTTAATTTTCCCTAGTTATAAAAACGTTTCATATCAGAATAATAATCTGATATACCAGATTAAGAAAATTATCTTTCATGGCCCTAATGGGCTTTCGTACTACGTAGTTCACCAGCTAAAGGTCCGCTTGGTTAACGGGCTCGTAGAGGGGGGGGGGGGCTGGACGTATTCTGGTTTAGTTCGGGTAGTAACCTGGGTGAGGAATCTGTGCTGGTGTATTTGTGCGGGAAGAGTTTTCCCGGAGGTAATTGCTAGGGGTGGGGTTAATTGTCCTCGGTGGTATTTGTCCTCGTTGATGTATGTCCGGGGGTAGTTGTCCCGGGGGTAGTTGTCTGGGGGGTACTTATCCTCGGGGGTATTTGTCCTCGGTGGTGTATGTCCGGGGGGTATTTGTCCGGGGGGTAGTTGTCCTCGGAGGTATTCGTCCTCGGGGGTTTTTGTCCGGGGGGTGATTGTCCGGGGGGTACTTGTCCCGGGGGTATGAGTCCGGGGGGTATATGTCCGGGGGGTATTTGTCCGGGGGGTATTTGTCCGGCAACCCTTAATAGGTAGGCTAGCCCTACGATATACTCTCAAATTCAGTCAAATTTAAGCCTCAATCATAGCCTCATAGGCATTCATAGGCTTTACATTTCTCTATAGTTTAGTATACATTTAAGTCCAGCCTTCATCTCTGTAAAATCCAAGTTAAATATTATTCTATTCCACTCACCATTTTATGATCTCACAGTGGAATCTCCAAATCTCACTTGCGTATAGCTACGTAGACCAATAGTAGATTTACATGAAGTTCAATGGCGATATGTTTAGTATTATAAAAGAGTTTGATTGAACCTTCGGTAATCTCTTTGTAAAAGTACCAGTGAATTCATGTTTCATTTGTATAGTTTTTGAAGCCATTACCCCATAACCACTTTGACCAGGACAATTTAAGAGTGATCATCTGTTACCCTTTAAGCAAATTATCTGTATGAACTGCAATGTTCCATAACATAAATTATTGCTTATTTTATTTTGTTTTGCAGAAACGCAATGGCTGGTACTATATTTTTCTGGTCAGCTGGGGCAGTGCTGTCTCTCCTTTCCCTTCCTATACTGATTGTCATTGCTCTGATATTACATCTCCAGTATAGAATTGCTCTAGATAACAAAATTCCTTGGTGACATCTATTTAATCAAATGGGTTGCTTAGAAAATACTCTTCAGACAGTCTCGTGTTTCATATTTCAGACATCCCAGTGGAATTTTGGACCATTTAAACATTAATTTCTGCAGTGTACAATACATGCTAACTGAATTTAAAATAAAAGTAGACACTGTTATTTGACCATTCCCTATGTACAGCTACATTTTTGGGCATGCCAACCAGATGGATAAAGTAAGAACCGGAGAAGAAACAATGGATGAACGAACACTGATCTGGTAAACGAACAATTTCTTACATATCTAACTTTTGCAATGTCGTAGACTCATAATAGCATGGAAATCAATATTTTATGTATTTTGACAAAACATTGATGAAATTGTGGTTAATTTCTATAGAAGAATCTTCACCAATAATGGCACATGTAAAAGAGTGAATAGCATCTGGAATGTGACCTTAAATAAATAGCAGTATACCTTTTGCAGATATTATTTCCATGAAGGAAAAATTGATCTTACCATGCAGGCAACACATTGGTTGTTAACTGTTCTGTCATGAAGAGACTACTGCTAGGGTGTTGATTGTCCAGGATAGAAGAGATTGTGGAGACAGGTTTTCAATTGATGTGCATATTTTATTAGGCAATATTTTTCTTGTATTCCCAGCACTCACATGCATACATCTGAATATCCATTACTTATCACAAAAACTGTGCCATTAAGGTAATAATTATGTATATAAAATACAAATATATTAACTTAGTAAGGCTATGTTTTAAAAGATGAGGGGACTTTGTAGCTTTGTAATAGAATGCAAAATTTAAAAACAAAATTGATGTATTTAAAGGTTTTAATCTGCTGTTGTAGATTTTCATTGTTTCTTGCTGCAGGATTCGTGAAACTGGGCCAGGGATGGTAGTCCATGTTTTCTCCTGGTCGATGATATTGTTTGCATCAAAGGAATCTGTAAAAGTGAGAGTTCAAGTTGCTACTTAAGATAATATCCAATCAGCTGCAAGTGTTATAGGATGATCTCAAATAATGTTTGTTATCCTACAAAGTTTTATTGTAGTAGTTAGGGCTGAGTTTTCAATAAAAAAAAGATCTAAATTTTCATTAAAATGTTTCAGCATAAACTTTTGAAAGTCTTAACATCTTATAAAACAATATTTCACTGGACACATGTAGGAGTCAGATATTTATCGCACCAAAAAATGGATGCTAACATACAATCAACCACAAGGAAAAGTCACCATGTGTCAGCATTCCTTTCAGTTAATGGTGTAAGATATCAGCTTTTCCCGCAGTCATGGTGTAAGGTGTCAGCATTATCATCCGTCAATGGTGAAAGGTGTTAGCATTACCATTGCTCAATGGTGTAAGGTGTCAGCATTCCTCTCAGTCAATGGTGTAAGGTGTCAGCATTCCCATCAGTCAATGGTGTGAGGTGTCAGCATTCACCTCAGTCAATAGTATTAATTGTCAGCATGCCTGTTAGTCAATGGTGTAAGGTGTCAGCCTTCACCTCGGTCTGGTGTAAGGTGTCAGCATTCCCCTATGCCAAGGTAAGGTGTAAGCATTATCACCAGTCAATGGTGTGAGGTGTCCGCATTCACATTATTCAATGGTGTAAGGTGTCAGCATAACTGTCAGTCAATGTAAGGTGCCAGCATTCCTGTTAGTCAATGATGTGAGGTGTCCGCATTCACTTTTTTTCAATGGTGTAAGGTGTCAGCATTACAGTCTGTCAATGTAAGGTGTAAGCATTATCACCAGTCAATGGTGTGAGGTGTCCGCATTCACATTATTCAATGGTGTTAGGTGTCAGCATAACTGTCAGTCAATGTAAGGTGTCAGCATTACCGTCTGTCAGTGGTGTAAGTTTCTAGAACTTTGGCCATAGGTGTTTATGGTATTATTAGCATTTTATTGGTAGAAAGTATCAGCATCCCTGTCAAAATTTGCATACTTGGTATTACCAGCCTTCCTATGTATCAGCCATTTTCATACAGTGTTAGCATTTTGATCAGTCAGTTGCATTAAATATTTTCTTGTAAATGTTCCTTCTTTTATCTTTGAAATAGGAATTTGTTACCTCTGGAAGGCATTTTAAGACTCCAGCTGTCTATCAAAAACTCCATACAGTCCTAGCCGAGCGGTTTCTGAGAAATGGCTTGGTGGTCGAACATACAGATCACATCTGGGCAGCAAGAAGAAATCTCTTCAACCCTGCCTTTCATCGAAGGTAAATAAACATTATTGTTGAAGTCTGACCAACGAGTGGTTAAGGGGGCATGGAAAAACTTTTGTTTTGGTCTGTAAATTCATAGACAAGTCAATGAATTGCAGTATTTGCAATACTATATAATAGAAATAATAAATAATATGTGAGCCCATTTCTTTTTAGTTAAATTGATGCTTTCATATTTGAAAAACGCATGAACTACAGTTGTTGAGGCCAAACAATTTTAAGTTAACCTTGCTCACACATTATTCAATGTTATATTTGTGAAGTGATAATCATTTCAGCTTTGCTGGTTTTGTGAATATGTGTGTTAATTGGCCACAGACATTCAACATAGATGTATATCCAACATGTTGAAACTTTCAGTGGGATGCCATTATCCATGCTTACATTATATGCATATAATTCTGTTCCTGTTTTATGCAGAACATAAATCGAGACAGACAGACAGACAGTATGCATAGAGACTTCAAATGGAGATATTCCTTTGTTCATTCAGTTGGATCCCAAATATTCTAAATAGTTTATGTGTGGTTGTACATACCGGAATACAGCAGGTCACTACTTGTGTATTGTAGACACACCTTTGAAATGTTGACAGTAACAAGGCGGTCATCAAACAGACGCAAGTGCACCCTTAGCTTCAGGCTTTATCAGAACCTCTTTATATGATAAATTAGTATGTACAGACAGTTTCTATGTCCTTATACGCTACACCCTTTAGATAATATCCAGTAATTAAAGTTGATTGCATATTCCCGTTGAATGTGGAAAAAGATAAATCAACAATAATATTACAGAAGACAAAAAGCCTATAAGGAACATCTATACAATGGGGAGGACAACACAGACCATCTGGCGTGATCCACTTCAGGAGAAAGTTAAGATTTATCCTGTCAAAATAGGTCAAATTCAATCAAATGCATCCCAAGTTAGGGACAACTTTTAGTTTTGATGATAATCGTAACCTTTGCTTTCATGATGGCGTATGTGTGTATGCGTGAGTAGGTGTGTGATTGGGCAGACCTCGCGTTTGGTGTGTAGAAGTATCACCCTGAGTACAAGAAGCCTATTGTTTTCAGTGATGGTCAAAGTCCATTTGGGGTCACCAGGGGTCAAGTTGTGAAAACCCTGTAAACAAAGTATCTCAAGAAGAAAAGCTTGGGCAGAACTCATTTTTGGTGTATAGAAATACCGCATTGAGTACAAGAAGCGTATGGTTTTCGGTGGAGGTCAAAGGTCATTTGAGGTCAACTAATGCCAAACATTAACATCACTCACCTCTTACCTGTCTTTCTACACTAATGCACCTTCCTTAACATAGGGAAGACTGGACAATTGTGCCACATTGAGTACAAGAAGCGTAATGTTGTGGGCAGAGGTCAATGGTCGTTTGAGTTTACCAGGGGTCAAATTGTGAAAACCATGTTTTACAAAATATTTCAACAAAGACAGATGTCATATTTAATATGTTGATGTATCTATCACATTTAGATATTCAGAGACTGCACAACGATTCTTAACCTGATCATTGCTACGTATTAACACAATATGTGAGAAAAAATATGTTGAAATTGAAGGTATTCCAAGTTTGCAGCACAATAAGTGTAAAATGCTGTATTCTGTATTGGAAATACCTCAGATATGAATTTCTCTAACCCATTTATCAATACTGCATTTTCTGCAGTTTGCTTGTTTTTACTAACATGGTTTGTCTCCAGGGTATATTACTTACTGGAAGTATATCATGACTAACAGATAAATCGTTTGGAATGACAGAAGTGGTTGATGAGTTTGTGACTTTCTTTGTGGCAGGTAAATATTAAGTACTGTGTGATGCCATTGTGAGTGACAACAACAAATCTACATGATAATTATGCGAGTAGAACCTAGAAACCATTTTCGAAAACTGCGTTTGTCCTGCAACTAGGATATTTTAATTTCCTTTGAAAAACAAGAAGGTTAATAATCTAATCCTAGTAGAGATTTTTCTTAACACTTGACTGAATCTGAAATGAGCATAGCATGATTTTGTGTCACTGTAGTTTTGAACACAGCCAGTCGTTATTAATAGATCTCTTTGGGCAGCCGACATTGGCTCAAAGACACAAATGTAACAGAAAAATTGTCTACATCAAATTGTCAGCCAGCAAATGATGTCCTGCACCACTTTATTGATATTCCTTTAAGGTACTTTTTGCATATTGAATATTCATGTTTGAATGGTCATGATAACACCGTCCAGTCTATTAAAGGTAACCCGGTGAAATGATAATGATATCATATTCCAGTGGCTGTCTATCTGCACCTTTATTAGGGGACTAAAGTTTCACTCTCTATACGATATTTTAAAGGTCAATTGAATTCGCCAGGCAAAACTTCTATTATATCATCTTGGCTGATAAAGTTTTCTTTTAAAATTGTGTATTTTGTGTATTCTGCAAGAAAGCATGCTCTCGATATGTGGCTCTTAATCAGTACAGGATGGGAGCAGGAGACCACATATTCTCTTTAGAAGAGTGGACACTTACATTGACATTCATAGCCTGACATTAACAAGAAGATATACCATAGGGCTAATGGCAATTTAAGCAGCATAAACAAATCTTGATCTTGAAAAAAAATTACACATTTTAGCTGTATAAGTATTAAGATGCTCTTTAAAGATGACACATTGTGGTCTCTTCAATGCCAATTGGCGTTGTGGTCAAGTGGTTAAGGCAGTGGACTTGTGATCTAAGGAATATAGGTTCGAGTCCTGGCCAGATCATTGCGTTGTGTCCCTGGGCAAGGCACTTTATCTCCATTGCCCCTCTCCACCCAGGTGAATAAATGGGGACTTGCGAGGTAACTTGTAAATATAGTAGCGAGCGCCTGTCGCAGCACCCTTTGTGAAGTCCCCCGGAAACACGTGGTTGTGGTGCACTGGGTGCCCCAGAAGAGAATGATTGAATTGTGCACACTTTGGTGGGTAGGTGTGACAAGTTACCAATGACAAGGGTTAAGTTGTAAAGTCATGTGAGAGGTTCCAGAACAAGACTGTAAACCTAAATAATAAATAATTAGAATTATTTTGAAGAAAAATAATATCATCAGTTTTAGTTTTCATGGATACCTCTTGATTATCCAACCTGCAAGTTATATATCTCAATTTTACTTGATGAGGCAATCTTCTTTACTTTAGCTAACTTTGGCAACAGCATCTTTGACAGTTCACATATTTCTTTGTGATGTATCAGGTTATCAAGGAGACATTTCTGGCCTCTCCACCTATAGGAGGGACAGGGAGAGTTTCTAGTAATGACGTTGTGGTCAATGGATATCTTATACCTAAAGGAAGTGAAGTGATCGTGAGTTTGAACTATCATGGAAATTGCAAATATCAAAGATCTGAAAGTGGATCGTTTATGAATATTCACTGTATTACTAACTTTCAAATTTAATATAATTACAAATGAATTTTAATCTTGATCATTCCTCATATTCATTATAAAAAATAATGGAGCTTTTTTTTAAGTGTTACAGAATCTGAAAATGTTTGACATGCGTCCCATTTTCCTTACTGACATTCAAGGGGAAGATACATATATAGGCTTGTAAATCAGTTTATTAATTCTTCACCACCAAACAGTCCTGAACTGAAGAAATTATGAAGTTCATTCTGACATTTGTACTATTCTTTTCATTATTCAAATCTCCTGGAAAGTTAAATATGGTTTAAGAATCACAACCAACTTCTTTGTGGCAAGCATCCTCTCATTAAATTAAAATACAAGTTCACTCTACCTGTTTTATATTTTGCTTTTATTTACTTGCAGATAACAATCTGTATAGAAAAGGTGGAGGAGTACTTCCCCGACCCCAATAATTTCAATCCAGAAAGATTCCTCCAGCAAACAATGTAAGTGCTCTCATCTGATATGATTTTCACTCTTATTGCTTTTGTTCATTCTGTATTTCTTGCCAGAGGCCAAAACTTAAGTGCATTTGACACCTGCTTGTAAACATAATAACTCAAAAAGACCTTCGTACTTCATACATTCTTTTGAGCACCCTATGCTTTGCTGTGAAGGCCAAAGGTTATTCAAGGTCATAAGAGGTCAAAGTCTGAATACTTTGCTAACACAATATGTTATAAATTACATCTTTGTTGAACTTCATTCTTAGTACCCTAGAGAACCCTATTGAAATTGGTAGAGGTCAAAGGTCACATGAGGTCAACAGGTGTCAAAGTCTGTAATCCTTGATAACATCGAAAATAAAGCTGCAATTAATCTTTGAGTTCTCTGATTTTCCTAGTTTCCTTATGGTGAAGATAGTTTTGGTCAATTTCAGTTCAGTATAGTTTTGCGAAGGTCTTCAACAATAGGCCTTCAACAGTACAAGCAGTCATCTGGGAAATGAAATCTGCTTCCAATAGTTGAAACTCTTGTGTTGGTTGCTGTAAACACACATAGAGACCTTATCAGTTTTCACACTGAGCTTTGAAGGGTCAACAGGTTATCTCAAATGGTCTCAAAATTGGTCTTATTTGTGATGATTTATACTAGATGACTTTGGCAGTAAGTTATTTAAAGTTGTCACATAACTCTCATTCGTTAATAACAAATATTGAAAAGATGGTTGGTGGCAGAGCTGATTTGCTTTCTCAAACTTCGTAAAAGAAAATGTCTATTTGCAACATAGAACAAAAACCCAACAGATTTGAGCACAATTCTGTACTAAAATGCAATATCTATGTACAACAATTGGCAAAGCACATTTAAAAGGTAAATAAACTTACAAATGATCGGTCAGAAAACTATAATGATCATTCAACACAATAATTCTTAACATCTGAAGCCGTGGTACACAGCCATCTCCTATATGTCTGATTGAAACACTGAAGTTACTAGATAAGGTAATCTCAAGGAATACCACAGTGAAGTGTGAAGTAGATGTAGAATGTCTGTTTGCTACACAGACCATCTATGGGGGTCTGTTATTACATAGGAAACTGGATGTTCTGGATGTTCAGACATTTAATAACATATCTTTACTGTAAAATCCTTACAAATCCTTGAATTAAATGGTTGACGTCGCCCACAAGGAAGTTCTACAAATAAGAGTTGAAAATCTCTCTTCTCTGGTTTTCTTGCACAAATTTAAGTCACTTGCTCTACATAAGTCAAATAGTTATAGGAAATTTTGGGTGAATTGTATGGCAAGGAATCAGAGCTGGTGTCCACAGCTGGTCTCCACAACTGTTCTGCTTTCTTTCTTTTAATCTCCTGCTCGTTTCTGTTCTTATTTTCTTGCCCATCTAAGTGATCCCGGAATCTTGTATATATGACAAATGATCATGACTATACAATTTATCAGATGTATGCATTTTTTTATCAGATGTATGCGAGTTGTTAACTATGTCAAATGAAAACTTGGTTCTCTGCTCTATAATGATGGTGCCAAAGTTTCCATCAACCTTGAACGTGCATTATGAAACATTTGATATATAATCTAACCTGTAGCCACTACATTATGACAACTTTATATAACTCATGGCTATTTTTTATTTTATAAACTCTGTATTCTGCAGTGAGGAAAATACATGGGTTCCTTTCATGGTTGGTCCAAAGTCATGCATCGGTCAACAATTTGCTATGGTCAGTATAATCTTGGTACACCCTAGGGGCCTCAGATGTGTCGTGCGCAAGTTTTCTCCAGTCTCGAGAAGCTTTAAAAAATTTGTGCAAATCCTTTAATATCAGAAAAATATTTTAGTTCAATTATATATCGACAAGGCCTTAAATTTACGGTTTTACTAACAGTAAAGACATGCAACATTGGATACTTTATACATAGGTCCAACTTGTGATAGGATATTTTGTTAAAGACAGTCCTACCAAACTTATACTTACAGTATAGTCCTATTCATGCCACACTAGGATATATGACATTAAAGAAAGGCCTACTGAACTTCTACTTATAGTCATATACATCCCACACTGGGATATTACGTTAGAGAAAGGCCAACACTTCTTCTACATATGGTCTTATACATCCCACACTAGGATATTATGTTAAAGACAGGCTCACACTTCTACATATAGTCTTATACATCCCACACTAGGATATTATGTTAAAGACAGGCCTACTGAACTTCTACTTACAGTTATATACATCCATGATCCAACACTAGGGTATTTCTGAATTTTGTTTTCAATAATTATTGTTAAGTTATTTATTTCTGTAATTCTTAGGATGCAATATTTTTAGGCTGTAATATTTTTAAGCTTGTATTATTTTATATATATATATATATATATATATATATGTATGTATATATATATATTTTATATGTTTATATGTATGTATGTATTATGTTAAGTGCTTTGAGATCATTCTTTTGATGTAAAGCTCTATTTAAGAATAAATAATAATTATTATTTTTATATTACGTTAGAGTCAGGCCTAAAGTCCTATACATCCCACACTGGGATATTTACCTTAGAGACAGTCCTACCAAACTTCTACTTATGTCCTATACATGCATTTTTTTACAGTTTTATTTGTACCTATAAGGGGTCAGTAGTATTGTCACACAACTTCAGAATGCTGCCCCCATTATTGAACGTTTACCAGCATTTAATATAAGTACCATACTGTACCTCTACTAGCTGGTCAGTCAACTTTTATATCAGCACTACATTAACAAAGACAAAGATTAAGCAAGCTTGATGCATTGTTAGTTAAAATCGTTTGGAATTTCAAGTTGACAAACAATCGGTTCTCTCAGCTTTGGATAAGATAATACTGTGGAAACTAGACATGCGATAAATAGGGCAAATTCGATTTTACTGTGCTTTGTGAATTTTCCTTCATTATTTAGCAATTCTAGGAGAATTTTCTGATTTGTTTATCTTCTAGAAAGAAAAAGTTTTGTTTGAAATATTTGATGACAAGATATTGGTATTCTCTTTTTGTTTTTTTCATGAAAAAGATGGAAATGAAAGTAATACTGGCCCTACTTCTTCAAACATTTAATTTTGAATGGCTCCCCGAACAATCAACCAGAATCACAAAGGAAACAACAATGAAACTTACAGATGGCGCCCTTCACTACATCAGGCTGCTAGATGGCGTGACGGTTGACGAGTAATTGAGAACATGTAACAGCGGATACACTTCTGCTTATTTGCTATTTGGTATTAATATTAATACTATATGATAGATCTCTCATAACTAACAATTGAAAGGTGTATTTTTACTTGCTAATCTCATGGATATGAAATTGCGTTTCCGTCACCATGATCTAGCAATGCCACACGTACTTGGAAACTCCTCTTAACTAGGAGATAGCTATGGTTACACATACAACCACACAGCTTTTGCATCCTATAAAGTAACTTTGATGTTCTTATTTTGGTGGTACGGTTTTGGTGGACTAAAAGGTGACTATGCACATATTATTAATTTTGATTTGTTATCAGTCTTTGATATCAGTCAATGTTCTCTGTCTATACCACATTTAATTTTTGAGAAAATACCTTTTAAACATCTAATCAGTCCATCAGATGTAACGTAATACAAACTAGGACATCACACACTTTCATGACCTCAGGAAATATGTTACTGATGCATTCCATTTGTTTGTATGCAAATTGTTGTTTGACGTCCAAGGGTGTTGTGTTGCTCACATAACTGAAGCTGAAAGAACGTGTTTTTGTCTCAGAGTTATTGGAAATCTTAAACAAATGGTTTACCATGATTTAAATCTGCATCGATGGGCTGACATCATCATCAATTAATCATATTTTAAAGATTAATATGTCAATGATAAATGTCAAGACTGAAATTCCGCCTAGAGTCTACGTTTATTAGGTTCCCGGTAAAATGTTTCCAGATGTCTTATCTTTTCGTTAACATTAGAGTAATGTATCACATGAATGTGACTAATTCAACACGAAATGCATCCCAACAAATAGGTCACAATTATAATGTCATCACATAAGTCAATAAATGAAATCAATTCTTTTGTTTAAAAGCCACTTGTTCAATTCAGATATCATCTCTATGCAGTAAAAGTAGCTTTCGTAATATTCCGCCGCGATTGTGAATGTAACATTCTCTTTTACTACAGGATTTGTTCCGCCACAATAATTCAGCGTTGTATTTTACAGTGAATCAAGATCATCAATGTAACCCAAAGAATTTATCCCAGATAGGAGCCAGAGTTTAGTTGGTTAGAAGTCCAGAAATTTCTCCAAGTAGGCATTTTTTCTTTTCTTTTTCAAATCTCCTAATTTGTTCATTGTCTTCTTGTGGTTTTTTTTTTCATTTCATATAATTTTTTTCTACAACAATATTTATATTTTAACATATACTTGAGTCATTAAAGTTTTACAACATAGCTATTAAACAAAGGGTTCTAGGAAGCCTTTGGGTTGAACAAAGAAGAGAGCCCCCCCCCCCAATGGTGAAAGGAAGAAAGAGATATAAAAAAAATGGCTTCTTGTAAGCATTTAATCCATAATAAGCTGGCTTGACTAAAATGAAATCTGTAAATTTTATAGAGGTCACCACAATATCAGACTAAACCAAAACCAAGAAACATATTTGATGATAGGAAGCCATAGTCTTTTGCATATTATCTCGCTACAAAAACATTGGACCCAACTGAATAAAGAGTTGCTTTTTTCAAATCTTTTTTGGTTATTCCCCTGGGACTACCTTTACTGAATCAATCAACTTGTCAGTGTAAAGTGTATCAGATTTATTGGAAGATGGAAATTTCCTTTCTTTCATATTAATTTCCTTTCTTTTATGTCATCTTTCTTTGCATACTTTTCCTTTTTTCATTTCTCCTTTTGATATTAAGGCGGTAGTGACAGAAATTTTGAAATAATCTTTGCTATGAAATTATGAATATGTTAATGTTGGATGTCAAATTGATCTACAACAAAATAGCAATTCCAACTTGAAATATAGTTGGTACGGAAATTCTCAGAAGTGAGTACAACAACCTTCATGGGTCACTGCTATCACCAGTGTAGGAAATCCTTCTACACTGGAAGGTTGCTTTAGGCATGCAAATGAAATTTAATTTTACCTAGTTTATTTAACACCACCTACTTATCCACATTATCCATTGTGATAGGAAAATTTGGAAGAGAACAAAATGTACAGAACACTGAATATTCATATAGGTACTTTTTTGTTTTGACTTACCTATTCTTGGAATCATCTCTGGATGAATCTTAAATGATGTCTTGTAAGCGTTTTGATTACAAAGAGTACACATATTTCTTGTTGCCGTTTTCAACTTAACATTTATTCTCACCAAAGAAACATTTGATATACAGTGACCTAATTCTTCCCCACAGATGAATGAACCTGTTTAATTATGGTACATAATTCTGTTGATAAGGAGGACGGTATAAAGATGTTTGTGTAGATAGGTTTCCTTTTCATAACCTTTGACCTTAGAAGCTGTTATAATTGTAGAGGCTTTTGCGTGGTCGATTTAAAATGTCCATTCCTGGCTTGTTTTCACTATTTTTAAAATGCTTTGTATAAACAATAAGGTACTGGTAACCACACTATCATGGAAGTTATTGCATTAACATGGCGTGTGGTTTGTTACAGTCCATGGTTAGACCACATGCAGGGGCAGATGAAGGGTTGTGAAAAGGAATAACAAAGCATGGGGTAGGAGCCGGGGGGCACGTGCCCCTCCCACTTTTTTCTCAAAATAGCAAATGTGACCTACTGGCAAATAAAATGTGCCCCTTTGATTAAGAACTGTCTTTTGGATATTTGAAGCCTTTGTTAATTTTAATATTTATTTTTAATTATTCGTGTGCACCATAATAGTATTAATAGCATACTAACACAACATACATATTTAAGTGATATGGCCTGTGGACTATCATACATAACTTAATAAGGGTTTCATTTTAAATATGTACCACTTTTACTAAACTCAGATATACTTTGGTCTGTAATAAATAAAAAAAATATTTGTTCTGTGTTTCGAATGCATTTCGTCTGTGCATGAATGAGTAAACATACACATATAATAAAAAAGTCCTCTCCATAATTGTTACACTCCCCATGCCAACTGTTTTACACATGTGACCCCTCCCCCTCTACTTTACATGTTGCTAAATGCCTGGTTACAGTGCGATATACCAATGCCCCACGACTGCAGTGAGCTATTTCTTTTGTATAAATCAATATATAAGTTGGCAAACTGAGACGTCATGGCATATCGTAGATGTGAAATAAAGTTATAGCGGGTTTATATCCGTTACCTTAGTACTCCTACAGTCTTCTGCAAAACTAAGTATCTCTTCCCCCTCCCTCTCAGAAAAAGAGAGAGAGACTTGAAGAAACTGTGGATATTTATCATTAGGTGTCTGCGAGGTATAAGGGTAATCTAGTTATAACTACTCCTATTGATATGATCATGTTTTCTGATTCCTTATAACTCCAGGGAGCAAATAATGACAACATGACTTGGGAAAAGTTAATCCTCTTCACAAACTTCGAACTTGAATAAAATTTCAGACCAAGATATAACACCATCACAGTTCATCCTCCAAATCATCTTCCCCCTGCATCAACAACCTCAACATCTTGGAAGTTGCTGCAATTTCTACATTTACATAGGTCTGTAAACGGCAGCTGTGCATTCATACAGGAACATCCCCTTAAAGACATTTGCTGACCCTACAGCTACAGCTGACGTACTGAAGCAAAACATCTTGGCACGGTGGCTTTGTCATCCAAGTGATTATAAAGTCCATCCATGTCCCTCTGGTGAGGGTGCATCAATCCTTTGCTGTAATTCCTTACGGTGAATACCAGTCTGGTAAGTGCATTGCTTTACATGCTAGATCAGAGCATCTTTTGTTGGTGGTAAACTCTGCTCCGAGGATGGAGATGAACAGAACACCTCGTACCATGAAATTGGAGATTTTTTAGTCAAACATTTTATGATGGGGTACCAATATAAATACTATTAACCTAGAAATATGTTGCAAATTACTTAAAAAGTTCCAATGGAAAGATTAACCTGATATTGTATCTCAAGGCGTTTAGAGATTTTTTTTTAATTTTTCTTGGGGACTACCCCCACATACCAAGAGCTCTAGATTCACCCCTGAACACTCAATGAACCACACATTGAAGAAAGTAATTTACCTTTCTTATTTGCATCAAATTGGGCTCAATTTTTTTTCCGCTCGGCTGCTTGTCGAAGCAATCCTTTGATAAAATGATATCAAGAAAGAAAATTGTTTTGAATTTTCTGTTGATGAAAATGTAAGTTTGAACAAGTAAGAACTAAGACAATTTCATTTATATACCACATGTTTTGCTCATCTTCTATGGATGAACTAATACATATACAATTTTTTTGAAAACCAGAGTCATGCAACGAAGAATTTAAACAGTTTTTTTTCTTTGGGGGGGGGGGGGGCAGTACATTATCTCTTAATATTATGGTTTAACCCGGTCAACCCAAAAGGTGAAAAAAATGTGGCAATTGTGGAGGTGACCACCCACCCTGCAGTTGCCATGCATTTGGTAAAACGTGCCATATCTGTAGGCTAACAAACAAATATTTTGCTAGTTACTGTTGGTCAATTAACGTGATAACACGTAGAGACAATGTCGTAGATAGATAGATAGATAGATAGATAGATAGATAGATAGATAGATAGATAGATAGATAGATAGATAGATAGATAGATAGATAGATAGATAGATAGATAGATAGATAGATAGATAGATAGATAGATAGATAGATAGATAGATAGATAGATAGATAGATAGATAGATAGATAGATAGATAGATAGATAGATAGATAGATAGATAGATAGATAGATAGATAGATAGATAGATAGATAGATAGATAGATAGATAGATAGATAGATAGATAGATAGATAGATAGATAGATAGATAGATAGATAGATAGATAGATAGATAGATAGATAGATAGATAGATAGATAGATAGATAGATAGATAGATAGATAGATAGATAGATAGATAGATAGATAGATAGATAGATAGATAGATAGATAGATAGATAGATAGATAGATAGATAGATAGATAGATAGATAGATAGATAGATAGATAGATAGATAGATAGATAGATAGATAGATAGATAGATAGATAGATAGATATTATATTATTGCACCAGTTCTTATTAAAATAAAGACAAACACCACCTCCCTTAGATTTCCGGAGTTATGAGAACGATCCGCCCTGATAAAAGTGAAACTATCAATGTCAACTGCACTGTCGGGTATGTTCTCAGTAAAACACATGACATTGGATTCGCGGAACTCATGCTTACCTCGCGTTGAGATTGAAAGTTCGTCAATTTTATTCTGAAGGGATCTAACGTTCCTAAGTATAATACAGGGTAGAGGGGTGTTATGCCTTACACGTCTTAAACGAGCTCGTACTCCACCTTTCCTACCTCTTTTACGCTTCTTTATGTCCTTTGGGTAATAGTCGTATTAAAATGGCCTAAGCATCCGCTTAGGCTGTAGCCGTATGAGTTCAGGAGCGCTGTAAGTAAGCCTCGATACAAGACCAACATCATTAGAAAAGGCTCCAGGGAGAGTCAAAAGCACGATAAAGAACACAAAATACACCACTTTGAACATATAACAACACCTACCACCAAACAAAATATTAAAACGACAAATATCCATGATAAAATGTGAGTTGAACACCGAGTTTTGCTAACAGGATGTCGCCACTGTGCAGCGCCACGTTGAAATCTTGACAGAGGAGTAAAAGAGGTTTTGTTTTTAATAGACGCTGTACAGCAAATGAGATAGGCTAATTGCATGCTATATACTCCGACTGGCTTCAGCCACTACTGATAAGCAATACTGAATCGTTTGTAAAACTGATACAGAAGCTCAACTGAACCGGTGCCGTGACCGAATGTATAAAGGCAGTTGCATTTGAAGAAATGAGGCTTAGCAATCTGGAGGTTCCGGGTTCGATACCCAACCGGGTCATAGTAGATGGTATTTTCATCCAAGAGCAATCTACGCTTTCCACATCTGAAATGACTTTCTAAAGTGCAAAAGATTCCAAATTTGAGCTAAATTGATGAATTGGAGGCCACCCGACGTGTAAGTTGTAATTTATAAGCCCTTTCGAGTTCTCTCCCACATTTGCGGTAGCTTAAGCGTGGTAGAAATAACTGCTGATTATTATTATTACTATTATTATTATAATGCTTGACACAACTGCGATTGTTAACGTCTCTGAATGCTGCATTTTTTGCTTGAAATAGACCAGTAGTTTATCTTTCATAATATGATAAGGGATGTCGATCATATTAACATATATGTTAAAGTTGACTACACAAATACATTTCCTTACATTTGTACATAATTAAATGGAAGTATCAATCACAGTCTCAGGACTTGTTGATAGATTGATACCGTATATACTACAAAAACAATATTAGCTGGTAGAAATTTGTTATCAAATGTTTATTTTATCAAAACGTTTATGCGACAACTCTCCACCAATCTGCACATGACGTGAATAGTCTGCAGTGTATGCAATAACGCAACACCAATATATATGCAAGTAAATCACGTTAATAGTCTGTAGTTATGCGATAACGCAACACCAATATGTAAATCACGTTAATAGTCTCTAGTTTATGCGATGACGCAACACCATCATGTAAATCACTTTGATAGTCGTAGGTTACGCGACAACGCCACACAATACGTAATTCACTTTAATAATCGCAGGTTTTGTAACAATCCACCCCTAAAATGTTTATCACTTTAATGAACTGCGGTATATGCGACAACCCACAATCAATACGGTTACCACTTTAATAGTTTGCGCTTCATTCTTCAACCCGCCACCAATATGTTATCACTTTAATAGCCTTCAGTATATGTGACAAATCAAAATTTTGACGATCATGTCTTAACCAAATATTGGATTTATATAAAAAACAAAACAATTTCTTTACAGTTAAATGATTGCTCCTTAAAACCAATTGGTTTAAAATAACTTTCATCTTGAGGTGATTGTGAGACTTCAGACTCATGTAATAGCCTTATTAAATGAGTACATTCTGCAATATGTTTTCACTGAGTCAACTAACAGCTTTTACACACAGAAATAGATGTGTTTTTTTTTGTGGAAAACTCATTAATGGCCAGCATTTTGTGTTCTTTAATGGAGACCGGAAAATATAATAGCTTACATGAACAAGAACATCAATGACGCAGTATCTCAATACTGGAAGTTCTAATTTTGATTCCTAGTTTCATATCTTTGCTCTGTCTCTAAAATTATCAATATCAATCATGGATTCATGGTACTACATAGAGAGAACTTGCATTTACGCTACTTTGCCACGAATAGTCTCTGCAGGTTACACTTCATCCTGCGAGTGTAGCGCTCATTGCCTGTTTGTAGAGATAACGGCGTTGCAAGGTAGAGTAATGTCATAGAAAATTTAAGAACTTGTTTTTTTATGTGGTATCCTTCATCTTGGCTCAGTCTCTGTTGGACTTTTTGGTTATATAGTTTGACGTCAATGACAACGGCCAAAGAAGAGGCGAACTACTCGACCAATATTCTTGATGCCCGCCTTGAGAAAGCTAGGCCTATCGACCTACTGTATGCTACTGTAGACTGTAGTGGTGACTACCATCAAAACTGTGTCCACTTCCAAGTATCAAAACAACCCACGTTTTTTCATCTCTTTTTTTTTCTGACATGAAGATTTCATGGATTTATGACTTTGAAAAAATAATGTAAATTACAAGTTTTTAATTGAAAGTGATGGGTTGCCTCCTCCTCCCCTAATAGCCACCCCAGTTCCTCTCCATTTTATTATTTTCTTTTAATTCTTTGTATATATGATGTCAAACATCACAGGTTCAAAAGAAAGCTAAACATACTTCTTATAACCTTATAGTTATACATCTTATATCCTTATAGATAAAACATAACCTTATACAATTTTTAGTCTAATGAAAGTTTTGATGCTATGGCCGGCTTCTCTTTTATACATACTCCAGTGAAAATAAAATGTGATAGATTATTATTTTTGTTTTTAATTCCTTTTTTTGGGGGGGGGGGCGGTTAGAAATATACCAAACAAGCTGTTAATTCATAATGATGCTTCATTCTAGAAATGCACAATATACACTCTATTCCAAATGGATAGTTGTTGTATTATCCCATTTACATTATGTTCAAATTATGGAGTCACAGTTAATATGTATATAAGTTGGAAACTAAACTTAATTAATACACACTGTAAGGCAATCAAACAAACTTACCCTAGCCCAAAAGCTGCCTGAACACCAGTACAATGATTATGTGGCTATTACTAAATGAAGGCCTAATATAGGATGCACTAGGCCTAAGTAGCCTTCGACAGTGCAACAATGTGTAGGCCTATACGTAATTATACAAAAAAACCTGATGGACAATCAAGGGCAATCAAACAAACTTATCATGACCCTTGCTCTGAAAAGCTACCCAAACACCAGTACAATCCTGGAATGGATATTACTAAAATTATGCAGCTATAAACAGACGAAGGCCTAATATACATTAAATGCACTACGTAGCATTGAGCCACGTACCAGCCACGTACTTAACAACAGTAGAGAAAAAATGGTCGCGAGGGTAGCCATTTTCGTATATCTAACGTGTAGCTGCCATGAGTCATAGCCAATCTGCTACAACCCAGACTTGGAGGCGGGGCTTAATCATCACAAATAGGGAAACGTGGGCAAAAGTTCCCTACAAACAAGTTTTGGAGCGGGTGCAAAAAAGGCTTGCGACAACTGTGTTTCAGCCCGATTTGGCCCAAATTGGACATAAATCGGTGAAAAAGTCATAGAATGAGATACAATTCTGGAATAAAATAAAGTAACTTTTGTTGGCCTATATGATATATGCTTGCTCTGGAAATTCCAGAGAAAAAGAACTTTGTATGAAGACGCTGAAATTTTTTTAAGAGAAGAGAGAGTCCCACTTACTGTTAGAAATGTTGAAGTAGTGCTTTAGTCCAAAAAATATTTGTCTACTTTGAGGAAAATACTGACAATTTTAAAAGCATTTATTAGTCATAGTTTATTCGCAATATGTAAAAAGAGAGCAACATCACTTTAGTTTCAATGGTAACATGTTCCGATTTTATGGTATTATGACACTTATCACAACCTCTCTTCTGTTGTCGGTCAAGGAAATGACGTACAGAAAGTGGTTCAATATTTATTCATATTGCATGTTTAACCCTATACAACCTTCATGGCAGTAACAGGATGACATGAATGAGGAAATAGCTAGCATGTTAATTGATGGTAGCTAGTATAATTTCAATCATATTTCATGTGCCAAGCATTGGCCATAGGTAATTGAAGATTCACTAAACAACTTTGCAAGGAGTACGTTAATTCAAAAGGCTTATTATGAGTAGAAGGTACTGCGATGCCTACATCAGCATGTATGAGTTTAAACTTAAGGCATATCCTTGTGATTGTTAATGTTTTCTTTAGTTTCTCACCTATGTTATATGTCCAGCATTATCTTCTTAATACCTCAGTAAGCCCCTGATCCTATTTTAAATGTTACTTCCAAGGTAGAAGAACAAGATTTTGATGCCAGCTTATAGAACCTTCAACGTAAAGAAATTTAAAGCTGACTTGTTTCTGTAATCTGAAATGTTTTTAAATTACTTATGTTCTCATGTCTGATTTTCTTGTTTGTTTGTTTTATTTAAAACGATACTTCCAGTGCTGAAGAACATGAGTGTGTTGTCTAAATAAAGTTAAAAAAAGTAATTTGATCTGATCTGTTACCTATTCTAAACTTGTAAAAAATGTGCATGTTTCTGATTGGTTTTCTGATTTGTTTGTATTCTTTGTTTGTATGTTGTTTGGTTCATTTACCTGTAAGGGTATTTGCCATTGAAAAAGAGATAGCAATATTTGTTTTGCTCCTTAAAACGCTGACAATATGGTGACAACGATTAAATGAAAGATAATCAAAACTAATACAATTCTTAACCTTAACAAAGAAAGGAAATGATAGCAAAAAATACAATGGCAACGCCTAATCTTAATTCCCCAGAAAACACATAAGCTCAAACACCAAATCCGAACACCTAATTTAACAAATTTCTGATATTAAATAACCACTCCCCTCTTAAATTGTTAATACCAGTTGTAACCCGATATCCTCTCTTTAAATCAAACCTGTCATCCACAAACAGCTTGTAATTAATAAGTGCATCACTATCGCACTTCCATGACAACAGACCACAAAAGAACAACATTGTAAAGACCTAAAAAGAACACAATTGAATCATTACATGCCTTTGATAAACGTCATTGGCTCTCGACATGTTGGCAAGTAAATAATCTTGAATAAATTACACTTGAATAAGAGACAAAACATCCAACAATTACAAGTAAAACTTCATACCAAAATAGCCTCTATTTCCTCCCTCTTTTCCGCATGGGGGGTTGGGCACACAATTAGGATTTGGGGCACTTATCTTGTTAGGGCTGGTTTATAAAGGTTAGAGACAACTGCTCTATTAGGAAGTTGATTTAGATCAATAGGGAACAAAATTTGGAATTGAAAAATAAAAAAATATGCAAATTATATGCAAATTATAATATGCAAATTAGGACGCAATTTTGTGTTTAATGGAAAACACCAAAATACCCAATAAAATCACTAATGACTTCAAAATTGACTTAAACATATATGATAAAGGTTTTTCTGGGGTTGTTCTTTCAGATAATACCAGCTTTTCTGAAATATGTTGAGGATTGACATAGTTATGACTGATTTCATATTTAGTACACATGTTGTTTTCTTTGTTTACATTCGACATTTACAGCCTAACGTTGGCATAACGATAGGCCTAGCCTAGCCTTTGTCGTAAACAACGCTATTGAATTACAATTTCTGGATCCTCAAAAAGGACCGAACCTTAAAACACTGGTCCGACCAGAACGTCCTGGTCCTCATCATCTATAGTATCGGACCAATCGTCCCACATCTCTAAGACCTCTTGGGCCGTAAATGTGGGCTAGCTGCGTACAGTGCGTGGTACACTTGTATACACGGTATTTGCAAGTGTACGTGCACAGTATGACGCAACAGCTGCGGATGCGATCAAAACACAAAGGTATGCGAGGGCGCTATGTCATAACTATCAATTACAAATGTGGCAGTTGCCTAAATATCTAACAAAAGAAGAAAATATCACGTACCTAGGATGTAGCGTTCGGGAGCGATAATTTTTTTTTCAAAAAATGAACGAATTGGCCGATTTTGGTGTCAAATTACAGGAAATTTTGAGGAAATTTGCATTTTCACAGAACCCTCTATAGATATATTGCTGAAATGCTCAGAATATGTTCAAAACATGTTAGGATCTATTCCAAATATAATGGGGGGGGGGGGCGGTTCAACTTTTATTTTCTGTCACGATTTTCTTGATGCAAATATCGCTTTTTACCCAAATTACGTCATTTTTAGATTGACCTTTGACATTTGAGCCTCAGCCACTAAAAACAATCACAGTAACCCCCTTTTTATATGTTTTCTACACAAACGCATGGTCTTAGCTACATTTCAATACCTAAATGAATGTTGTAGGATGTAAGATGGCTGAGTTCTATTTTTTTTTTTGAATTCAATGATTATTTGGGTCCATATCGACCTAGAATGCTATTAAAATTACTAACTTAAAGCCATGCTCCCAAAACCTAAGTATTAATCTTGAAATCATATGAAACCCCATGCCATATGACAAAGAGACAACCAAATTTCACACAAATTCTCACCGAAACAATTTCCTCACCACAACAAGGACCGAAAAGTAATCTTCGACTGTCTGTATGGAAGACGATATGCTGTAGACAAAGAAAAGATGAAAATGACAAAACTTTATACTCTGGTCAAAACTATAACTAGCCTCAACCCAGAAAATATGTCACTTGAATACCATTATACCTTATAAATGTAAACAGTGGAAAACAAATTTGCTAGGCAGATCCTTCATCCCCAGCCCTGCACAAAAAAAACATCTCTGCTGTATGCACAATGAAGGACGTTCTAAAGCAACACCTGAGCCCAAATCCAATAAAACACAAGCTAACACTAGATAAGCAATAATAGGCGTACACTGCAGTAGCCTAACCATATAATCCTAAAGACAGGAACCCAAACAGAGAGCATAATTTTATACGAAACAAAATGTAGCCTTAAATACTCTTAGCTAAACAAATTCAGCCCAGAACAATTGCAATAACAAATAAACTATAGGCCCTATATTGGCAACATGTGCGAACACAACTTCAAACAACGGTTATGATGCAAAATTATCCAAACTGCAAATTGGAAATAAATAAATTTGGTATCAACATTGACAAAAATGAAAGTAAACAGGCAAAAAGGTTCGTGCCAAGAAGAGACAAAACATCCAACAATTACAAGTTAAATTCATACGTAAATAGTCTCTCTTTCCTCCTTAATGCTATTAAAATTACTAACTTAAGGTCTTGCGTACACATGACTTTACACGCGTACACATAAAAGGCGAACACTGCAGTAGCCTAACCATATAATCCTAACGATAGGAACCCAGACAGTGAGCATAATTTTAGACGAAACAAAATGTAGCCTTTAATACCCTTAGCTAAACAAATTCAGCCCAGAACAATAGCAATAACAAATAATCTATATATTGGAAACATGTGCCAACACAACTTCAAACAACGGTTATGATGCAAAATTATCCAAACTGCAAATTGGAAATAAATAAATTTGGTATCAACATTGACAAAAATGAAAGTAAACAGGCAAAAAGGTTCGTGCCAAGAAGAGACAAAACATCCAACAATTACAAGTAAAACTTCATACGTTAATAGCCTCTCTTTCCTCATTAATGCTATTAAAATTACTAACTTAAAGTCATGCGTACACATGACTTTACCCGCGTACACATAATAGGCGTACACTACAGTAGCCTAACCATATTATCCTAAAGACAGGAACCCAAACAGTGAGCATAATTTTAGACGAAACAAAATGTAGCCTTAAATACTCTTAGCTAAACAAATTCAGCCAAGAACAATAGCAATAACAAGTTAACTTTATATTAGCAACATGGGCCAACACAACTTCAAACAACGGCTAATGCAAAATTATTCAAACTGCAAATTGGAAATATATAAATTTTGTATCAACATTGACAAAAATGATATTGAACAGGCAAAAAGGTTTGTGGCAAGAAAGTTTAATCAAGTTTATTCAGCTGACTCACTTAATTTTCTCATAACTTTCTGCTTTTTGCAGCAAAATGTCACTTCATTTAAAATGTTGCCTCCCAAGAATGGCCATAGTAGGCGGCAGTGTATGGTTGTTTGCTAGAATGCAGAGAAAAGTAAATAGCCAGTAAAACCACAAAGGGTAGGAAAATTGTTAATACACAGCTGAGTTGTGCACATTTTGTTAAAATATACTATCATTAGGATATAAAGGATCTAAGAAATTGTTGTTAATGTTCACATTAACAAGAGAATAAAAAAAACCCATCATAGCATGTTCGAAAATGATGAACAATCTTACGTTAGGCCCTTAACTAGATACATAGGGCACAAAGCTCAACCGTCTGCCCATCATGCTGATTTTAATTAGACCGAAATGTTGGAGAAACTGCTTTACAGAAATGTTTGTAACCCTGGGGAGCAGATACTCCGAGTAGTAGGGGCACCAACAATTTATGTAGGGCCACCATTAATTAAAGGAGGAGCACAATACTCATGTGCTGTTACTTCAGGGTGAAGTTTTTTCATACGGTAGTGAGACAAAAATAAGGGGTGGGATGTGGAGAAACAATAGTCAAGCGCATGCAGCCTGAACCCAGCCTGGCTACTGAATGAAACACTGAAACAACCAAGATATCATTATTTCTGTGTATAAGTTGAAAATTAGGTCATCACGCAATACTAGTTTGGATATATCTTCCCAAATTATATTTCTCTGTATACTTTCTGACTATTTTCAATGGATGTATCGGATTGTCCAAGTGGAAACTGGTACAGTATATGCACACTTCAAAATGAAGTCAACATGGAAGATGAAATAGATAACCTCTCTAAAAATAGGCATATAAACGTGTATTGTAGCATTTTTAGCAGTCTGCCACAGTACTTTGTTTTCTACTTGCAAGTAGTCTCTTTTTCTGTAATAATACATTGTTTCGTTTTGTAAATTGATCTCCATGTTGTAACTCTCAGATGCCTTCGGTGATGCATATTTTCTCACATGTTGCACGTGGCTGAACAAATCATCTACCTATCTATGTGCATACTATTAATTGTCATTGTACGCCTATGTAGGCAAACAGCAAAAGCAGACTGACATCTCATTCTTATAAAGGTTTGTTATAACCATTAATTGAGTTGATACATCGATATTTGTTATAGTTATGCTAATAGTAATATTCACTTCCAAGTAACTTGTTGCTAGGCAACCGTATGCTATCGATCGTCTTTGTCACCGCCAGTGAAATGCGAAAAAATAGACGCAACCTTGCCGTAACCTAATCCTGATCGTTAGTTTAGAACACGGCGCCATTTATCAATGTCGTCATTGGCCAAAACACGCCACGTCAGCTAAAGCAGATCGTTTCTCTTTGTTTAAGTCAGATAAATTAATTGGAAATGCATTGTTGACACCCGAAAAAAATTGTTACGTCTTTTTGCTGGAATCATGAATGAAATATTGGCCACTTTCAAAAAAATTAGTCTTGCAACCAGTGTAGATTTTTTAAATTCATTTACATCTGGCCTCTCGGGAAAATTCCAGGAAGCTATATTTGCATTGGATGAAACGCCCTTTCGGATCTGCATTCTTTCTACTGGAGACATCCCTCCTTATTCGCCTACTTGTTGTTCTGTCGTTTTCACCAAAAGCGAAGTAATATCTGAGGTAGGCCTATGTACAACTTGCAAGATTATTATTTTCTCCTTCATTGTAAATTAAACATCGTAATATATGTATATAATCCTGTATGCTTTGTTTGTAATTTACAGACAGTGAGTCAAAATCTTCATTCATTATGCGCTTTACTATTGCGTTTCAATGATTTATAGCAAGATGTTTTAATCTAAATTTGTTTTGGAAATCCATTGTTGACATCCGAAAAAAAATTTGTTAAGTCTTTTTGATGGAATCATGAATGAAATATTGGCCAGTGTCAAAACATTTTAATCTTGCAACCAGTGTAGATTTTTTAATTTTTTATTACATCTGGCCTCTCGGGAAAATTCCAGGGAGCTATTCTTGGATTGAAAGAAACTCCCATTTGGATCTGCAGTCTTTCTACTGAAGACATTCCTCCTGATTCTCCTACTTATTGTTCTGTCGTTTTCACCGAAAGTGAAGTAATATCTGAGGTAGGCCTTCATACGACTTGCAAGATTATTATTTCCTTCTTTATTGTAAATTAAAAATCGTAATATATGCCTATTATCCTGTATATTTTGTTCGTAATTTACAGACAGCGAGTCGAAATCTGTATTATTCGTTTGACTATTGCGTTTCGTATGATTGTATAGCAAGGATACTTTAATCTAAACCTGGTCTGCTATTCAATATGATGGCTGGATTGGGTGTCAATGTTGGATATGCACTCGATAATTCTAACCTATAAGTAGAAACAAAAGGCGGTTTCTATGAGCTCTAAACTATTAAGTAAATTCTTCTTTGATGCATGAGTGCTCGTTGATTTTATAAAATATATACATGTATTGTTGAAGGCGGTCATATCAGCCTGCCGTCGTTATAAGTTTCATAAAGGCGACTGAAAACGCCTTTTGAAAGTTTACCATTAATTACAATTTATTAAATAACAGCATACTTTTAAAAGTACATTTGAAGAAAACCATAATTTTAAGCAAATTGTGGGGAAAAATGATGTACTACAAAAACAATTATCATATTGATAACAACATTTATAGACAACAGGTATCAGAGAAAATTTATAGGTAGATGATAGGTGGAAGAAAGTGAAAAAACTTCAATGTTCAAGTAACACCAAAATCTTATTTATTTCTATGTCATCATGGACCTCCTGCACTAGTAAAGTTTCCATGCCATGCATTTCAATGGCAACAGTCGCGATGGTAACTTTGACTCATAGGCTACAATTACCAACTGACTAGATCTAATATTACCATGTGCATGACATATATAGCGATGAGTAAACAACACGAACAGTGTTTCGACGAATAAAATAAATTAATAAAAATAACCGCCAGGGTATATTTATTGCAACGGTGTGGCCAAGGTTTCACCATTTTGGCTCAATTCCATAAAGTATCCATAATCACTACCATTCAGGCTATGTCCTTAATTGAATATTGTGTGGCATACAACGGAAATTTATAATTAGGCAAAGTAGATTTCCCTGACTATTCATATTAGTTTTTTGCGGTATTCCAATTTCAACTTTATAAAACCGTGTACCCAATTTGAACATCACAAACTCAAACCGGGTTCCTTCGTAAACAGCTTGACACTAGAAACGAATATATTCTTCAGAATGACATAGACGGAGAACCTGAGACCGCCATGAACTTTCATATTATCTGTCATTGTACGAATAATGTGCCCTATTTTCTTGCTAAAACCATTTCCCCACTAGACAGAAACTACGTAAATGTAGTCCGCACAGCAGGAACTAAACGTTTCCTGGTTAGCAATTCTTCACAACACTAAATATGTCAGTTCTTTCTTACAGAACGAAAACATGGAAGTCATCACGTTATTGTTGCTATTGGGAACATGTCTTGTGGAATGTCAAGCTAACTCCAATGAAGGTAAATTACATTTTAGTAATTTGTGTTTAGTACTAGTTGTGCAGCAGCATTGAGATTTTGTTGTTTTAAAGAAGCCTGAAAAGCTACGTTCATGTGTAAAGAAACTGCTTTACAACATATTGTGTATATCAATTGGTTGTAGGCTGTTTACATATGCCAAGATGCGCTTATTTGTTGGATTTTTGCTCACATTTTTGGTGACTATTTGATTTGAGTGAAAATGAGTACAATTTTATATTAGGTTTGGTTTTCTCTTTGTTGGCAGTGACAAAATGTGCACATGGCTGTGATTAGAACCAAAATGGCGGCTAGTTGCCCATATATGGCTGTGATGAATTTGGAAGTTTTTTACTAGCCAGGGTGGGAGAATAGAGTCATATAAAAAAATCCAAATGAAGGTTCTTATCAACAACAATAAGCCCATGCACCAAATTTGACATTTGTCCGATACTGACTGGGGACCAATAACAGGAAAACAGAGGGCGCCCTTTACTCGTTGCTTAGACTTTTAAGGCAAATGTACCAAGCTGTTTAATAAACATTAGAGGTTGTATGAAATAATTTATGTCTGAAAGTTTCATAAACACAAGAAATATGATATCATAGAATATTGAATGCTGTTTTGATGACTTCAGCAGATGTTACCATGGTAACCAAAATTGTTGTTGTTTTAAGATTGACTAAAAAAAATGTAAGCTGTAATATCTTTATTTCTACTTGAGCTATGACCTCGAAAGTTGGTCGGAATGAGACATTCTTGATTGAGAAAAGTTTCGTTACAACTTTTCGTCGGTTTCTGTGGTAAAAATAAATTTCTGATAGTCAGAAATTGATGATACACTGGCTTTAACTTACTGTATAAATTATGAAAACGACTTGAGGTAGAAATCTATGCAGTACAAAGGTCATATGATTACCGCCAAAATACTCTTGAGTACATCGTTACGAACGTACGTTCACTGCGCATATCATATGCATTGCAATGCATCATGCATGCGTCACATTCACATAATAAACATAGCATATTATTAGTGCTGGAGGACTTATGGCGACCACTGGTGACGACGCGCGAGTCTGGGCTAGATAACCAACATCTCATCCTCATAGAGTCATAGTAGCCTACTACTACTATGCCTACTCTGCCTTCATCTTTGTTCTGGTGAGTTTTTGTTCATAAGTTAGGTCACAGACTAGACTGAATGACTAGGCACAATCACTAGGCCTAGCCTACACAGCTGTCGACGAGTTACTGCCTGGGCTAGGCCCATATAAATTATCAATTTCTATGGCTAGGCTCTAGATTTAGACTTGTGCTGGTAACGGTTAGACTAGGCTGGAGCCTAATGTTTCTGTTACAGTGTTAGTTACGTTAGGCTGAGCAGAAGCCATACGTGAGGTTATATATACCCTATGTACTAACTCTGGCTCGATTTAATAATGCGTACATTTTTTCAACATACCCTAACCAAAAACACTACAACCAACTTCTTGTTTGTTTACTGTAAATTTGTAATAATAGTCACATCGAACAGTTAAAAAAAAAATGAATTAAAACTGTAACATTTATTAAAAAAATACATTTGTTGCCGGTCAGGTGATAATCGGGCTGTGCCTTCGCCACTACTTTCTCCTCGAAAATATTTTTTGGCTCGCCTGGAAATTTTTCCAGCCCTAATTAGTTAGGATCTTTGGTGGCAGAAGGGCCAAAATGGGGGCAGGCAGTAATTGCCGTCGGTTGAGCTTGATTCTTAGGGGCATCACGGCAAGTAGTCTGGGCACCTAAAATTGCTGTAGAATTAGTGGCGTTGGCTCCGGATAAATTACATTTTCACTGATTGACGTTTTCATCATGGCTGCAGTAGCAGTTTGTGTGAAGTATTGAGCAGGGTAATTCAGCAGGGTAAATGGCAAGGTTAGAAAAAGGGTGTTAAGGGTTTCACTAGGTCTATTTTTACTTATATTAGTAATATGGAATATTGTAGGCTACTGTAGCTATCAACCCATTATTACTTTATTTAAATATTTTGTTTCCCAAATGCTGTTAAACAGTTTTATGAATTGAAAGTTTGAAACCAAAATATATTAACTAGACCTAGGCTATCTGGAGACGTGAATAATAAATTTAAAATGGTTTCCTTTTCTTTTATCCCATTTGTAAAATATAATAAAATAGAAAAAAATGGGAATATCTTTAGCCTATTATTGCAGGTTATTTGGGAGAAAAATGTTGTGTGTATTCATGATGGGGGGGGGGGGGGGGGGTTAAACACAGTTTAACCACTTGTAATTTATCATTTTTATTTGCAGAACAAACACTTTGATCATGGATTGGAAATGCAAGCTCTGTTATTTCACATGTGACAAAAGGGGTTCCTTACTCAGACATTATAGATTACAACATGCCCATCAAAACAGATACAGAGTGTTCCCATGTTTATATGAAAGTTGTGTTATCACTTCAAAAACTATAGCTGGCTTAAAAAATCTCATGTGGCAAAATCACATTCACTCAAAAAATCCAATCACCTTGAGTTGTCTTTCAAATGCCCTGTGTGTCACCAGCCTGTTAATGAGTTGATAAGTCATTTAAACAGACACCTTAACTTGTATGAAAATGTTCAGTGTCCTTTTCAAGGTTGTGAATATGTGACCAATATTTTAAGCTCATTTTCATCTCATAAAAGTCGAAAGCATTGCAATTCTGGCCCCGATAATTTCTCAGAAAATTGTTTGTTGGATCAGGAAGTTTGTAATGATGACATATATTCAGGTAGTGTGGACTGCTCAGATCTTGACACAGTTCAGACAGATTGTTGTGATTTTAATGAGGTGGAGGTTCTTGGTCAAGAATTTGCTCGGAATGATAATGACAAAATTGTCAGGAGAATTGCCCTTTTTTCTTGAAGTTGGAATCTGTTTTGCATGTTCCCACTGCAACAGTTAATCAAATAGTTGATGAGCTCTTAGATGTGCATAACTTGTCATGGTCTGTGATTCACAATCATTTAAGACTTTCCTTTGAAAATGTGGAGGGGCTTAAGAAAGAGGACATGACGCGAGTCATGACTGTCTTTTTGGAGGAATATCCATTTGTAAAATGCGTGAGCAGAGCTGAACAATCTGCAAATGGGATTCTTTCCTCCCCTACTTTAAGAAATGCATATTTAACGGAACTTTTCCATTGTTGAAGCTAGAGACTATGAATTAGGTAACTTTAATAGCAAACTGTGTTGGATGTGATATGTGTCAGTACCTTTCATGTTGCAAAAATTGCTACAGAGAACAGATGTGTTAGATAAGGTTTTATCAATTGAAGAGAAAAGTACTGAATACTGTACCTTTAAAGATGGATCTGTGTATAAGAACAATCCTTTTTTGAGTTTGAGGAAAACAGGATAGGGATTGGCTTATACATTGATGAATTTGAGGTGTGTAACCCCCTGGGAACATCCCGAAAAAAGCACAAAATATGTGCAGTCTATTGGGTGCTGGCTGACATGCCTGCAAAGTTTCGTTCTAAAATTCATGTTATTCAACTTGCTACATTAGTCAAGTCAGTGCATTTGACAGAATTTGGCTTCAAAAGAGCCATGTCCCCTCTTTGGACAGACTTGGCATTTCTTGAAAAGGAAGGTGTTTTTATTGAATCACTTGACAATCTTGGAGCTCATCAGTTTGGGGGATTTATTGAGAGTTTTGGTCCATATGTTATGCGACCATGTAGAGCATGTATGATTACAAATGTAAATTTGCAGAATCCGGATTATAAAGTGGATGAAGGTCAAAAACGAGACAAAGAAAATTATACTTACCATGTCCACCAAGTGAGAGAAAATCCATCAGTTTCAAACTTACATGGAATTGAACAGGATTGCGTCTTACATGAATATCTAGATCCTTTTCATGCAACCCAGGGTCTTCCATTTGATATTTCTCATGATCTTGTAGAAGGTATCATTCCGTATGAGCTTGCATTGTGCTTTAGTTACTTTATTTCACACAACTATTTGACATTGGAGTCTCTGAACAAAAGAATCCGAGAATTTCAGTACAAGTCAGTGGATAGAGTTAACCAACCACAGTTTTTAAGTGCTTATTTTAAAACAAAGGGCACAATCGGTGGCAACTAAAGTGAGAATAGAACCTTGATTCGTCTGTAACCTTTGCTCATCGGAGATTTTGTTCCAGTGGGTGACCCTGTCTGGGCTGTGCTTAGTTCGCTCAAGGAAATGTAGAATTATCTCACAGTCCTGTCTTTCTTTCAGAAAATATGGTAGACATGTTGAACAGAACAGTCAAACAGCATAAGTGTCAGTTCACATCAAACATTGCTAATGCAAGAATCAAACCAAAGCACCATTATGTTGAGCATTACAGTGAGAAGGTAAAGTTATTTGGACCTCTTGTTCAGGTGTCTACAATTAGATTCGAGGCAATACACCACTTTTTCAAAAGAATTATTCGCAATGTGAATAATTTTAAGAACATATTGTTTACAATGGCAAGCAGACATCAAAAAATGATGGCTTATCATCTAGCTTCCCCTATTACTTGGGGATACCTGTTGTTGTGGAAAATCATACATATATATATATCTCTCTGTTGTCAGAAAATGTGCAAAATGCACTACCGGATGACATTGTGTCTGCCTCATCAATAATGGTCTCAGAAACTGTTACTTTACATTGGACAAAATACTGCAATGATATGTTTGTATCGATTCCACATGAGACTGGTGCATCTCAACTTGTAGAAATTCAGAATATCATTGTACAGAACAATATAAGGTTTCTGGTAAGGTTGTATATTGCTGTTTCTAACAACCACTTTTGATCATATAGGGTAACAGAAACGGATAAATATATGGTTGTTAATCCAGATGAATTGACTAGCTACTATCTCTTGCCATTGTACATAGTAAGTGGTGTGAAAATGGTGGTTTTGAAGCATTACATGAAGATAAACTGTCAGTAGGAACATAATTCACTAGTATACTACTGTTCTTTATCTTTGGTAGGGTGCTGTTTTATTGTGCTACTGGGTATAATATTCCATGAGGGACATGTTGCTATTTAAAGCCTAAAAGTACACAGGTTTTTGTGTTAAATATGGCTCAAAGATTTCAAGTATAGTGTGTGCACAAATGTTGCTTCAAATCACTAAATTCCTTTCTTCATGTAGGCCTACTCTGTGGTTGACTTTACTTGTACTGAATTCCAGTAACCAAATTTGTTTTTTCGTTTACATATTCCATAATAAGTAAAATGTAAAATGTAAAATGATAAGTAAAATGGCATCCTACAAAATGAGAGTAATAGTTTCGGATTCCGATATCAGAAAGTTATCTATTCCGCAGAAGCCGGATAATTTGCAAAACTTGAAGGCAGTTTTACAGAATGAACTGGACCTTGAGAGTAACTTTACAGTTCAATATTCAGATTCAGATTTTGATGGAGCACTAGTTAACCTTACCAACATAAGTGATCTCCCTGAAAACTTCACAACACTTAAGTTGAACTACCCCCCCTCCACCTTTTGATCCCCCTGTATCCTTGGATGGTTTGGGCAATAACAACACAAGTATTATTTCTAACAATTCATCTGATACTTCTGATAGCACTAGCACCCATGATACTATGAGTGTGAGCTCCCATGATACTATGAGTGTCACTTCAAGTGACGATCTTCAGTCTAAAGAGGCAAAGTTTAGACAAGGAACATGGCCAGCAATGTTTGAAATTCCTAAACTTGGACCAGAGTTAGAGATAATCATAGGAGCTGGTAACATCAGATACAAAACAGACCAAGTGCAACTTTTCTTCGGAAAAGACATGAAAAGTCATCTTTTGAGTGCACTGACAAATAAAATTTGGAAACACAAGACTATCCATCCGACTTGGAGTTTGTAGAAGTGGCAAAAGGTGTTATTTCTAAGTACCCTTGTCTTAGTGAAAAAGGTGCTTCATCAGGCTGTGATGGGTTGGTTAATAGCCTAAAGTACAAAATGGGTAATATGAGATCCAAAATGCGTTCAGTAGGATGCTTTGAGATGAAAGTCAACTCAAGGAAAAGATCTGATAATGAGGCATCAGTTTCACCAAAATTCAAAAAGCCTAAAAGAGCAGAGCTTAATTATTTGCCAGACCTTACGAATGGTGAGGATGTTGCTAGTATGGAGGTAAACAGAAAGACACTCATTGCAGAGGTATAGAATAGAAAGAAAGATATGAAAGAGATACACTCGCTAATGACAAGGACGTTTGCACACAGAAGGCAGGAATTGGTACTAACTTCCCCATCAGTTACAGATATCATGGAGAGATGGCCAGGCTTGTTTATGACCAGTGGGGTAAGTAATATATGTACTGTATCTTGTCTGTGATTTCCCTGCATGTCGTAAGAGGTAACTAAATGAGTTAAGTATAACCGTTGCTCTTTTTCCAAGAAGGAGTTGACTGAACTGGTACCAGGCATTGTTTCCGGGTGTGCCGGGCACTAAATAGAAGTACCGGGCTTGAAAGAAAACATGCCAGGTACTAACCGACGTTGAAAATCATTGCCCGGAACGTTACAATAGTGCCCGGCGCCAACAGAATCCGGGTACCCGACGGAAAGGAGGTCTGGTTACCCATGCACACATTTTCTACCTGGTGCAAACTCTAGTTTACAAGCAATAACACTATTTGTAATAACACTATTTGTTATTCACATACAATATGTGGTAATACAGATCATACGGGTCCAGATCTGAGAGGAATGTCCTTAGGAATAGAGTCCTATATGTATATATACCATGAAGAGGGGAGGGGGTGGGGGCTGATCTTTCTTCTAGAAGGTGATACTGTCATATGATAGTCATTGAGTTATTCAGACATTTTGTAGTAATGTGTAAGTATTGTCAGTTTCCAAAACCAGTAAGTTTGGGGAAACACACATCTTGTTGGCACATAGGTGAATATGGCCTCCCTCTTTTGCAAGTCTGCCAGCTGTTCCATTACCAAAGACCCAACAATATGCATGAATCCACTGGACTGTCAGAGAGTAAGTTTGTAATCTTTAATTTTGAGGTTCTCAAATCTAGTTAATTTTGGAAAGGGTCATACCCATAAGGGATGAAGCGTTCTCTTCCTGGGATATGATATGGGCATTGGGAAATGCAATTTAATATATATGGGTAAGTAAATTCAGCTCATAATGATTTTTTAAGAATCATAATTTAGAAGACTATACAGTAAGGGAGCGTGATGGGAGAGTGGTTAAGGTCTTTGATCCAATGATCATGGGTGCAAGTCCTGGCTGGATTGTCATGGAGTGTCTTTAGGCAAGGAACTTTAAACCAAATGGCTCATTTCACCGGGATGAGAATGGGAACCTGCGAGGTAACTTGTCCCTAGTGAGCACCGTATTGTGGCAGTTGGACACGTTACCGGTGACCCAGGGGGTAAATTGTAAAGCGCTTTGACGCTCTGTGGCATAAATCACAATCCTATCAAACTAATCAATTAAAATTGTTTGCTCTTTTTCAGCTTTATGCAGAATTTGGGCGATTGACAAATATGAACCTGAACGAAACCTTCTTTGCATCACCGAATAAACATTTAGACAGAATGGTGCAGATGTTGAAGTCAAGAAAGGGTGTTCATTCTCTGGCGATTCAACAGGAGTTACAGTCTTCCGAGGGAAAGGTTAGGTTTTTTGTTGTTGAAACCTTTGCCTGTCGTATGGCAGTTAATTAAATGGCACTTTAACTATCTCCTAGTGTAGCTTATGTCTTAGTGCACTGGATGAATGTACAATCTGGCTGGTTCCTCCATTCCAAAGGTGGTAGGTTTGGAGAGTGGAGATCTACTCCACTTGGGTCACACCAAATACACATAATCTAAAACAAGCGCGATCGGAAACGAGAGGGGAGGGGGGGGGGGGGGGTCCATGGGTTCAAACAAATTGCCAAAAAAATAATTGCCAACATTTATTATGCTGGAATAAGTCCCACACAAATCCCTTTGAAACTGAAATATTATACCATTTTGCATCTAGTGACCTCAAAATCACATTTTTGGCCAACTCAACCCCTCTCATGATAAAATCCTCGCATCGATCGTGGCCCCTAGGCCTGTACCCTTCCTATTGATGTGCCATTATAACTTCAGAATCCTTAGTTCGTACTATCCGGTGAAATCCAGTCCGGCCGGATCTTAAAATTTGGGATCCGGTTCATCCCTAGGAGAGACAGGTAAGTATTGTTGCTCGTAAATTCCCAAACCATGTAAGTTTTGGGGATTGTACAATTTGTCATCCTATTCCTCAAAATAATAAATGTAGTCTATATATAATGTAGAGTAAGATTGTGTTTTTTCTCTTGTATCGTTTCAAGAAGAACTGCAGTCCTGAGAAGCCTACCATTCTATTTCAAAGAGAAACAGAAATATTACAAAGACTTCAAGGTATCTATAGGTAAATGTATTTTCCTGTAGGGGTGGAGACTGGAGAGTGACTGTGAAGTGCACATTCTGTACAAACTATTGCGATACAACACTATTAGATGGCAAATTGAATAGTGTACATATGCATGCAATACGATACAATATACTTAGAATCTCAATGCAACATTTTTGGTATCCAATCAATTGTGGTAAGACGTGCAGTGTCATACACTTGTCTTATCTTATCATCATATACCACCCCGCGGGTTTAATTTGCTTCCATTCACTTTTTTAATTTGTTAAGTTACTAAATAATATAGGATAACAGGAAGATTTTCAAATTTGAGTAACTGTGACGTCATCAACGGGACTTCCCCATATTTTAAATCATATAAACTTGCTAAACTATTTTCATATCATGATTGGCTGATCAGAAAAAGATGGGACCCTAACCAGTCAATATATTTGTTAATGCTCTGCAAAATATGTTTTCATTTTTGATTCCTTGCCACAGACAAGAACCAATGCAGTAATGAATTTGTGTATGTGTGTCTGTATATATGTGACACTGCTTATAAACACAATATCTTAACAAGGCAAGCATTACTTCTGCTCATACTTGTTAGGTAGATTACCCATAATGAGTAAAAGGTCCCTATTGTTTTGGTAGAGGTCAAAGGTCAACAGAGGTCAAACACTGAAAACCTTGTAAACAATATCTTAAATAGGCAAACTTCAATTTGGTATTCCTCATAGTAAGTACATGTTACTTATTTTTTGGTGGAGATCAACGGTCACTTGAGGTCAGCAGAGATCAATCACTAAAAAAACATTGACTATGTATGTACATTGCTTGTAAACACCATAACATAATATGGCAAATTCAATTAAGCTCATAGCCGATATGTTTATTCATGATGAGTATATGATCCTTATTGTTTGTGATGGATGTCATATGAGGTTAACAGAGGTGATTTAAACATTGAAAACTTTGTAAAGACCATAACGCAAACTTTTAAGGAGCATATACTTATTATGTGTGTTCATCCTTGTTGTTTGTGGTGCAGGTCTGAGGTCAAAAACTGAAAACCTTGTAAACATTGTAGCTTGATGAGACAGACTTCAATTAAGTACATACTTGCTTGGTTGATTATGCTTCACAAGTATATGATTCCTTTTGTTGTTGTTTTTGGAGGTCAAAGGTCATCTAAGGTCAACTTTATAAACACTGTATCTTGAAGGTGCCTCTGGAAGTTAGGTGCACATTCCAAGAGTTATGTAACTGCTGTCACGGTTCACGGCCCCTATTGTCATGAGAAAGCTGGTAAACAGCACAGTGAAAGCTAATTTGCATGGACTCTTAGAGAGGTCTGTTCACTGCAGCATTCTTGGGTTATTGAACACTCTGCCCCCATACCTAGCAGATACAGATAGGCCCCTGGTAGTTTCCAGGATAAATTGTTGGCCAGAACTCATTATCAGGCTAGATTAACATAAATTAAAGTTGACTCTGGGTGTTTCAATCTTTTTCTTGTTTTACCATTTAGGATGCATCTTTGGAGGAAGAAATCCGGGATTCCAAGCAAAGGATAGCTGTTGTAGGAGGTATAGGGGATCCTGTTAACATTTGCATAATAATAGATGGTAACGTAGTAATGGAAGACATTTCTGACTTTCCCTGTGCAGTCGCACTTTATTTTGGGATTCACTATTGCCTTAATCCTCAGTATTGTGAGCAACAAGGGAAAACCATTGAACTAATCCAGAAAGTTTTTATTAACATAGATGGTCAGAAACTCACCCCAAAAGTACTTTCTTTCAAGAACACATTGTTCGCTTGATAGCTTTTCTTTGAGACAAAACATGGTTCTTCTAAGTTTGTTTGAAACAAACTCCATTTATTTCCAACGAGGTTGAGTTTTTTTATGTTTAACATATTTCTATGAGATTTTCATATACAGTATACATTCATGGAATTCAAAAGGTCCATTGAGTATGTGTAACTAATGGATAACTATTTTTTGACATGGTTAACATAGTAAACAGAGTAATGGGAGACATTTCAGACTTTCCATGTGCAGTGAGTGGCACTTTATTTTAGGGATCACTATTGTCTTAACCTTCAGAAAAACCATGGAAAAAATCCAGAAAGTTTTTATGAACAAGGAAGGGAGGAAGCTTACCTCAAAATTATACTTTCTTTCAAGAACTATTTGTTTGCTTAATAGCTTAAGTTTGCTTGAAACTCCAATATTTCCAACAAAAGTTTAATTTTTTTAATGATATCATTCTATCAGATTTCATATGTACAGTATATGTTCATGGAATTTAAAAAGTCCATATGTATAAGTTAGATTTTCACTTTAATTATTACTTGACATGGGCATTTTAGTGAGTTGGATGAAGCTAATGTAGATGAAATCCCAACCGTTGGTTTGCTGCATACTCTCGTTGGTCCCACTGGATTTAAAAAGCCTACTATTTAGTCAGAAGAAATACAGATTTCTCGCATCCCCCCTTTCCCCCTGATTTCCACTTTTACTAATGCCAAATAAGTATTTTAGGCAGGCTTTCTTGACAATAATCCATTTGAACCGTACGTTAAAATCCCTCATTTTAAAGTGTTCTTTCAACAATATTTCAGCTTGCTTAGCCAATAAATATGGGAAAGGGGAAGGGGCTGCTAACTTAAAAGGTGTGGATAAGAAATCAGTATTTATTATGTTGGACTGTGGGGTAAGAGTATCGTTGTGCATAATATGAGAGGATGCTGGGAAAGTGTGATTGGCAGTATATGAAAAAACATAGGTCATGGCACCTAGGGTGGATCAGGGGTCGTTGTATGGGGGGGGGGTGGGTGGTAATGTGTTACTGATCCGGGAATGGATACTTTGAGGATATTTTTCTGACGCTGAAAACCTTGTAACAATGTTTATCAATGGGAGCAATGTTAGTTATTGAATCCTGAGGTATACATTTTTAAATATTAAGGGAGTACTCAGTTGTTGTTATGTCTGTGTTAATTTTCTTTTGTTCTTTTTACAGAAGATTGACAAAATAGAAAGTTTTTACTGAAATTATTGGATTTGTTGTGATTACTCAAACGGCTTGTTGTGATTACTCGAACAAATTGGGGTAACCCGCTGCAAAAGGTTTTTCAAGTAATGTCAACTTTATTAATATGAGCTCTGATAATTCAATATGTATACTTTTTCATGGCAAGTAAAATGTAGTTCAAATGGCACAGATTTTTCGAGTTATCTGTACTGAAAATCATTTGTTTCAACAACTTGTCCATGCTCAGTTGAACAAATTAATTTTTTTGAGCTATCTGAACTGAAAAATCATGTGTGTACATGACTTGTTCATGCTCAGTTGAACTGATTTTTTTTTTAGTGTACAAAACTTGAAATTGTTTTTTTGTTGTTAATAAAATGTGTAAAGTTACATCAAATATCAACTTTATGGTCAGTTACTTTAACAACAATCAGTTCAGATTACTTACAATGACATCAGTTGATTTTACTTGAAAAACCTTTTGCAGCGGGTTACCCCAATATATTTAATTTATCCTGATGCACTGGTTTTTACAGTGTATAATTTGCAATGTTACAACGCACAACATCTCATTTATTTCCTATAACATCAAACTATGTACGCATCTGCTTCAATTATTAATATACTGAAAAGTTGCCATTTAAATGACCAATTGACAAGACCATATGCGGTCAACAAGTTATACTATGATTTCTTTGAGGGCGTTTTGTACCAGGACATTCGTCCGGCCAGATGATATTTGCCTTATAAGGGGACAAAATATTCAGCAGGATATCGTCCGGCCGTACTAAAAGTGCTATTACAAAGTGCCCCCCCCCCCGGTCACTTTGTACAGGGAGACACCCAGCAGCTGTCACACCGGTAGCAACTTATGCCGCAGGCGCACCGTGGTATGGATATGTATGAATCCATATAAACTGGTGTAAACTTGCCCTGGTTGAGTATAATGACTCACATAATAGGTCTCACAATGTCAAGACATTTCAACGAATTTCAACACAACAATGGCTCTGCCAGTCACAATTGTTGGAAGTGTTTTGTTCTTTGTTCTTGGCGGATAAGGTCAAGAAGGTTATCACAGTGTAAGATGAATCAATTGCCCATTGGAACAGGACGATAGCAATGGTTCTATGATAGGTTATTACACAGCGTATGCCTTCTGCCATTCCCAATTGTTGGAAATTACCTGTGTTCGCTGGACTGGTTGTGGTATTGCACAAAGTAAAGTAAAAGTAGGAAGTAAGGACATTGTTTTGTGCGCACTATAGGCTCGAATCGTTAGAGTTGCCTTTCGATGTATACGTTACTGGAGAGCTACCATAAAATGCATGAGGACAGAGTTATAAAGACAGAAATCAATATCTCAAGTTTGTTTTGGAATGACAGAATTCTTGCATAATGTGTGAGCTATGAACGAAGAGATATGGTTAACTTCACCTTGTAAAAATGAATTCAGTTCAAAATATTCAATGTTCCTTTCATGTCTATTAAAGTAAACCATCTGTGATCGAGGACGATATCTAAAGAAAGGAAGCTTTCGATATCCGAATCTCAAACTATGCAACTAATAGCTTTACCGAAATCATGAAGCAATCTTGAATTTCTGTTTTCCTCGGAGTATTGATTGTGTTCTCGAATGAACCTTTGTATTTTGAAGTTATTTATTCTCGAAACTCTCTGAGATGGAATGCATACGAACAACATGGAGAAGACCGGGGTGAGGGGAGGGAGGTGGGTGGGTAGTTGTAGTATTTATTTACATAAATCAAAGCTAAGAATAAAATAGTTATTTGTTAACAATAATGTTACTTGGCACGTTCACGGTTTTGTTGGCAGCACAAAGTGTACGGCTTTTGAACAAGGTGTTTAATATTTTATTTATTCCACACAGGTGTTTTAATATTCATCTAAAAATTCCTGCTTTCATTATTTGCATCAGACTATTCAAACTACCATTTTTAATGTTTTGCCTATGCACCAATGCACTTATTGGTGAGGTCATTATACTTTCCCCAGATTCAACAATGGGGTCACAGCACATTCTGTATGTATGAGCGACGCCACTGGCTCCAGATTCAGTTCATCAAACCTTTACTCTTAGGTCATGATATCTATACATATTCTCCCTAGATAATCAGCCTCTTAGACTATATTCTGATACATTTATATATAAACGAATGTTGTTTTTTTTTCGTTCTCAGTTGTTCAGCCTTTTTCGATGACTGTATATATCCTGGTCTTTGCGGTCGTAGTTTTACTGGTTGTAATCATACTACTTCTTGCTTTTAACTTAATCGAAGGTTTGTTACTGAGATTTGCACAAGATCATATTCACAATCAGTGGTGCAACGTTATTACTCTTGTCAAAAACTTCAAGCATCTATTTGATGTACTTTTAACAATTTCGTGTGTGAATAAGTCCATTTGAAGCTAGGAAATTTATGTTAATGCAAATATAATATAATAGAAATATTTGAGCAAAACTTGATTTAATCGAACCATGTTTCAACAATTAAATCAACAATCGTGTTTAAGTAAACTTTAATTTGTTAACATATAAATGTATTTTATAATGCAAGAATATTTTGGTTAATGACCTAATTGCGAAATCCAACATTCATAAATAATTTAAGGAAACATCTAATACTTTATCTTTCTTTACATTCAAAATATGTTGCACGTCGATTTAAAACAAGTTGCAGTTCGTGAGCAATGTGGGTCTAACATTATAGCATTGTAACAAACTATGTCTGCTAAGAAGGTGCAAAGGCAAGGGGAAAAGTAGATGGGAAGAAAGGAAATTACACCGTTATCCCGCCGAGTATATCGTAAAGATATTTTGCACAAAGAAATTTATAAACTTCTCAAATTCTCACATAGAAGCTTAGTTGAGTTCCTGCAGCGTTGCTGCTCTTGTTTAGGTTGTCTGTCTTCAATATCTCGGCTTGTTTTTTCTTGTCTCAGTAATTTCCATATTTGCTTCATCGTGTCCTTTCGTATATTTCGTTATTTTCTATTCTGCCTCATACCAGCAGCCATGATGTGCGTACCGTTTGCTTTTGTCAAGGCACATGACAAATGTTGCAGAATGTGCATGACCATAATAAGCTGTTATTGAGAATATTGCTATTAGGTGGCACGGGTAAAATTTGAAAAGGAACCCATGTTGGCAAAATTTCACAGCCTGGGGGCGGGGGTAGTTGAGACTTAAATTTACACTGACTGATTAAGGTAAGGATATTAACTTTTACGGGAGGGCCAGAAATGGATCCAGGATTTACTAGCGGTTGCCCGTGGGATGGATGAAACCTACTCCCACGTATGGGGTTAAATGTTAAAACATTTGGTGCATTCTGAGGCATGTTTGGAGTATTAATTAGGTCTCAACGCAATGTCGGGCCAATCAATACTTTTGAATTCTTGTCTGAGGTTGGAAGGGGATGTGCTACCCATCCCTCACCTTTGGACCTCTCTTTGGGCATCCTGGCAGCCTTGGAGAAAGTTTTATTCTTCTCAGGCTGAATGTAACAGCCTAAAAACCTGTTTTATCTTCATGTCATAAAAATAATGAGAAATGCATGTTGTGATTGGAATGAACTGAAATATTTGCTGAAAATTCTATCATTTGCTAACGCTCTTGGGTCCTCATTATTCATGCAGAAGGAACAGCGGGAATGAAAGCATGTATGGTTAGTTTAAAAGACGGTTGATTGCACGAATTGCAAAGACTTAACTCACAATACCACAAATTCACCAACATCCATATAGTTAAAGGGAGATAGTTTGCAGTACTATGTACCATACATGTAGCAACAATCCGGACGGCTAGTAAAGACTACTGTTTATTATAGAGAACAATAACAATAAAATAGTTCTGACCAGTGCAAAATAAAACCTAGACAACATAGTTGACATTAATGTAGTACAGTGAGTAATAATTACAATTGCAGCACAAACAATTATGTTAGTAGCAAGTTTGACAGACTACGGAGTGCCTAAAGGATTACATGTAAACAGGCAATGTCACCTCCAAAACATTAGCAAAGATCACAAACAGAATTGGCAAACGTCTGATAAATATGTACAATAATAATATATATCATATTAACTATGTTTATATCCGGTATCTATGGAAATAAAATTCTCTACTAAGTAAAGATTCCAATTTTTGTCGCAAATGTGTGCACTGTGCATAGTATCATGTCCAGTACATGAGAAATAAACACAAATATGAAATCAATTTATCAAATATGCATGTTATAGATTAGCAATACCCTAATAAGTATTATATAACAGTCTTATTGTAGGAAATAGATGCCATCTATGAGCATATTATTCAACCCAGAAAAAAGAAATATACAAAAAGTATATTTAACCAAATTGTGTCACATAGGAAACATTAATTTCCAAATTCAGTCAATTATATCATCTATGTTGAGGAGTTTATCACAAATTACTAAACATACTATAACTGCACCAATTTAATGATTTGTTCTTATATGGAAGGATTTTATTGACTAAATAAAGAACAGCATCTTATATGTCGTGTTTTGGAAGTGACACATCTTGACGGAAAGTTAAAAAACCATCAAAATTTGACATATCTTCATACCTTTCATCACAATTATATGTTATGGGGTAGTTCAAATTTAGGTTCAGTGAAAATATAGTATTGGTCGTATAAAATATAGGCCATTAAATGCGTTGCACCGAACTTAACGAAAAAGTTAACTTTGCATATGAAAGTTTGTCTAATAATGTGAAAAATATAAATAATAAAGTTTAAGGATTGCCCATATTGAAAGTAACACCACTGATTGCGAATACCATATAGTTATATATAGCATGTTAAGTCTAAATGACGAAATCAAAGCTATGTTTATTCGGACCTATGTCTGTTATGCAGATGGCATGCATTCAGCGACTTCGTAAATTGGCTGCGGTCTGGTATTTCTCTTCACGCAACATGGACACTATAGTATATATTGTGGGATTTAATAGCGACGTAGTGGATTACCGTCGATGAGAAGAGTATGATTTAAGTACCATTTTACATTTACTGAAATTATATTTGTAGCAAGAAAATGCAGCAGAAATGTAACGTAAATAATTTTTGAATGACCTTACTGACCATTCTACGACAAAAATTATACTTCCATTAAAATGTAATTTTGTTTTCTTGTATTGACAGCACTCAAGCGTCATGATGAGTGAGTTAACATAATTTTTACTTTTGGTAATTGATCTAATAGGCATCATCTTTTTAAGTAAGGACATTATCATTTGGATGTAGTTACTTGGACCACATGCATAAATAAAACGTTAATGTTGAGTATGGGAAAACAGTTTATCAAACATCCACAACCCTTTCCACATAGTAATTTAGGCTCAATAATTATATGTTCTTTAATAGTTTTGTGGACTCGACAAGACCATATTTCTTCTGTATTCTATTTGAGTCAATAGTCATGGTTGTTGCTAGTCCCTGTATTGTTTTGTAGTATACTCTAAGTTATTGTTTCTCAAACGAATCAGTTTCTTCTGTATTATGAGCAGTAGTAAATTGTCAATTAACATCGTAATATATGAAAACCTTGTAAAGCATCTCTCTGATCAACTACGAACAATGGAAGGGAGGAAGTTCTTACTAATTCATTATGAATTCTAAACACTTACCCAAATGTTTCCCTGAATCGATGTCATTAAAACTGTTTATATAATATCTAATTTCTACAAAGACCATCTGAACGTCAACACGGCGAAGTTAAAAAGGACAACGAACTAGTTCTGGCAGGGAAATACAAAGTTGGCAGCAGGGAAATGGTATGAAAATACAACTATTGCTTGTTATGTTTGCTCTCGTATGGTATCATCTCAATTGTTACTTAAAGTTTCACTTAGGAGTCCGTGTAGTCTTTCACTCTAGATGATGAAAGAAATTTCATATAATTATATACATATTTGGATAAGTTACATGCGTTTGTGCTTAAAGCGTTAGTCTCTTGTAACTGGAAGAGGTACGTAATTGATGTAAAAGAGTAAAGCGAGTTAATTGTTTAATTAAAATAATTGAATATTGGTCGTTTCGTTTAGAATAAATCCCAAGTCCGGGAACACGGCAGTCCGATTCCAAGCCAAAGCCGAGTCTAAGTATCCCATCAACGTATTTTCTATTTATTCTGCAGGAAGTTCTTAACACTCAGTTGACCGACTTTGCAGATACATTTAGGGACATACCAAAGAACATGCGATTGTTCTCCCTCTGTATGCGAGCTCTGTATGCAGAACACGCGATAGGGACCTCTTCATCAACGGCGAGGAAACTCAACAGAATTCGTAATGATACGAGGAGAGATGCCCTGGTCTATGTGAACGGAATTTTACCGGTATCAACTTCAGTAGTGAGATCCCTCAAAGAGTTCTTTGACATGTACGATTCGCTTGACTTCGATGAGTGGAGAGAGTACCTTCCTTCAATCCTTGAAGACGTGAAGGGTCACCGACAATGTTGCGAAACTCTGGTAAAGATGCACCAGGTAATCATGGTTCCTTTGAAGAAGAGACAGGATGAGGCGAGGGTATTAATCTCTGAGTTAACAGGTCTCACCGAAGAATTAGAAGCGAAGACACTGGAATTGGAAACATCAGCTAAAAGCAAAGACAAATGGGCATGTCATCTCTTATTTATTCCTGGGCTTAATGTCACTGTAGCTCCTCTTCTGAAATTGAGTGCAGCCGCAGACAACATTAAAGCTGTAGCAGATGGTCAGCAAAGTAAAATAAATAGATCAACTATCATCGTGGTAAGTGAAACCATGATGCCAGCAATATCCGCTTTTGTTGATGGTCTCAATGCTGCAGCTGGTTTCTTCAAAGTTATTGAAAATGACATCGCATCTTTTGAACACAACAAACTGAATGGGGGAAGCCATCAGCAGTTGCATTACAAAATAATGAAAAAGCAAGCAGTCAAAATTGCTACACACTGTCGAGAATTTTACGCCATGATTCCAGATGTAGAAAGTGACTTCAAAGCTATACCGGAGATGCCCGATGACAAAAACTACGTTCAACGATGGCTAGAAAAACAGCAGAAACAGATAAAGGAACAGTATGCAGCAAAGATCACAGACCCACTGAAAATTCTGCTTGGCTATCTCACACTCACAGCTGATCGTACGAATAAAAAAATGAAAGAGGTCTAACTTATTTTTTCGTTTTTATTTCCAGTTGTCCAGTTGCTGGTATGTAGAATAGAGAAATGGACATCCATAATTCCTTAAACGTTCCTAGACTCGTTATATGGTTGATTCAAATAAGACTGAACTAACTTATTTTGATCGTCTACGGTGTAGCAATATACTTGTCATGGGTTATAACGTAACATGCAACCCTCTCCCCGGTTGGTTCCGACATTTTGATTCAACGTATCAGAAATGTTACTAATGATTACTACTGTTGCACTTTTCGATAGTAGAAATGTACTAGATGTAATGAAAACTACACTCCTCCTTAATTTGCCTGATTATTCGAAACTTGTGAACACAAGGTTGTGACAACGTGCTTACGTGGAATTAGTTTTTTTGTGTGTGTTATGCTACCAATAAAGGTTGTGATGTTTCGTTATAGGCTAAGCTTTATGTAATGAATCAATGTTAACTGGTATATTAACTTTTTGCTTCTTATCTCAATTTGTATTTGTTTTTGGTATTTGTTTCACTTGGTATTTTAGGGTCAAATGTAGTATGAATGCGTAAGTGGAAGGGCCCGACCAGCTCTCACTCTTGAACCGGTTCCTCTAAAACATTGTTCATCCGTTTGCCATTTATTATGTAGATTATGATTCAGCTATTAACTTCTCAATTTCTGTATCAACTTTTTAAAAAGTAATGATCACTTAAAGGTTAAGATTTAGTGTTAATATATCGTTTTATTTTCAACCCTAATGAGCTAGTGACGACACCGTGAACCAGTTAGGCCCATGCAGATGGATAGTCGAAACATGCAGTTGCAAATAGAAGCAATAATAACATTTCAAACAAGGAACGGTTGTTGGTTTACAGGAAAGAAAAACAACATGGGGTGGTAAATACCAGCACTATTTTCAAAATCCATAAATCCTACGTCATCAGTGAGTGTTTTGCCGGCATCGTTAGAGTTACTTATAGTCACTAATGTCCACCAAAACAACAAATAAAATCATAAACATCAATGAGCCTAGTGTATCGCAGATCCCCCACCCCCCCCCCCCCATCAAACATGTTAACCTCTTAATGTGGGTTTCCAAACGGATAGAGGGAGGGAAGGTGGTGTATCTGAAACCGTAATTTAGCCACTTAGAAATGACTATACAGCTAGCTGAGGCACAATTCATTGAAATATGATGACCTAATGAAGATATCATTTTTGGGGTGTGTATGTCATAGAACGCCAATTTTAGAGTTAGCCTTTTCATATCCAACTCCAGTAACGAAACAGACACTTTAAAAGTAAAAAAATGTTGGGTTCTGCAGGTGGTGTCATTTCAAGTCGTCTTAAACACACAGCACATTCTCTCAAATTAAAATATATTTTCGAGCCCTTAAGAGGTGTTTCTTCGGAAGTATCTTTCTCACGTTAATCAATTGTTTAACCATTAGCAGAAAATTCTGATGGACATTGAATATTTCCGGATTGTACCGAATGAAATTGATGTTTTTTGAAATTCCTTCCTGCCGCTGTCTGGGTGGTATAAATGCATCGATGTTTGATGCCTTGTTACACATTTTTCAAGATACCGTGGCCTGTGACTGTCACCTGCAACGAATCAAAGCTTCAACTGGAATCAATCCCAACTAATGACTGGACATGTCACTGGTAGTGCAAAAGGTTTCTCTTTTAAATTGTTTATAATTTCACGAACTTATAGATGTTTTCGTTGTTAATTACTTACATTGTTTAATATGTTATGATTGCAGACTGCCGCACAAAACGAACAGGTTCAAGAAGAAGCACTTGTCTGTCAAGATTTGTACCATAACAAATTGCACCTTTTCTTGAAATCATAACTATAAGCATTTGTTCAACGTGTACACGATCATAATCGTCCAAATGTTTGTATCTGAGTGGTGGTTATCAATATATGATTTAAAATTTGGACTTCACGTGTGTTTCCTTTCTTTAATTTGTCGTTTCGTGTTAAAGTAGAAACTGAACATATCTTGTTCAAGCTTATATTTGAACTTTCTTCACTAATACTGTGACCTTTTATGTTCAAGCTCTATTGGCGATGACGACAACTATATGTCAATGAAAGTTGGTAGAAATCGGATATAAAACCGTTCACGAATACAAAATTGTAGTATTTTCAAGAAGAGCAAATCGTATAGGGATGTTAGTTATCACACAGCACAAGCTCTTTATCACTGCCTTGATTTCGAGTATTTAATTTTGAAGTGTGAAAAAATAAGTACTAAGTATTTACAGTCTGTGAATTACCTCGCAATCGTTTTGCTAATCCAAGGATCCAGCTGTTGAATTCAACAAAGCTAGAGTGCATCCCTTGTTAGAAAAGTGGTGGAGGGGGTAAGACATTTACTCCTCTAATCACTCGCAAAGTGGAGGCAGCCCTTCCGAACCGCCCACTGCCAAGCCCCCCCCCCCCCTCCACCTTACTACACTTCTAACTACGTGAAATATTATAAACATAATATGGACAATGTATAGTAACGTTTTCAGAACAAGATAGTGTTTAGAAAAGAAGGAAGTATATAGAAGTAAAAATGTACGTTGAAGTCAGACTGATATTCAACCACTGTTATTGCCCACTGGAAATACTATATGATAATTGTATATTAGAAAATATACCTCAAACTTCAGACCAGCTTTGCCGTTAGTACCGCACGATCGAAAGAAATTTCGTTTGTTCTTCTACCTCATCAAGAATCTTGATGTTGCCATGTTCAAGGTATTGTTTTTTTTTCTGCAAATCAGATGTAGCCGTATAGGGATGCGTTTATAAGGTGTAATAACTTATTCACACTTCTCTTAAACTTTCTGCTTTTAATGTCGGATTTAAGAGAAGCTGTGAAACAAGTAGAGATCGAAGAAGTAGTCTTGCATTCTCAAACAATCGAGCGTTACAATGCCTTTGGATCTCGACAGTATAAATAAGTTTGCCAGAAATCATAATAATCAGTTATTACTGTGCATAAGAGACAAACGTAATTAAGTATAATAAAATATCAACGTAACACATGCTAGACCTGTCAGCATAATGCTACTATGGAAAAAAATGTAAACAGACAAATTCATAACTCAAATGGGCGCAAAGCGTTGACCAACTGCTAGATAACTAAAATTTAAAGTTTGTGCCTTACCACTATACGACCTTTCTTGCGTCTTGCCTTTGCGAATCATTGCAAGTTTGCTAAAGGCCCCCAAAGTGATTCCGCGGTGACAGTCATTAGTTATCGTTAGGCTACGGTAGTCAATGGGAAGGGAAAATGGCAGGAAAATATGAGTTCCTGAAGTTCGCTGTAAATTCTGTGCTCATCTTCAGTTTACTATTAAGTTAGAGGCTAATTAGTTATGGTACTCGGACTGCTATAGACGTTACCACCCAGACGCACACCCATATCTGAAAGTAATGACGTATTACATGCGTAACATTTCACTAGTTGTAACTGTCCACTCTTTTAACACGTATTGTATGTTATTAACATGTACGTCCTCTGCAATACCGTCTCATAGGTAGTCAACTGCTTGAACAGATACACACAATAGCTATGTATGTAGGCTATTCCAAGTTTGATTAACTTTACTTGCGTTAACCGCAGCATATCACTGAATTGAAGCTGATATAGTTCTGGACAGGGGCGTAAATCATTGAAAAGTGTGGGAACATAAATGACTGAGCATGTATATAAACTGAAATATTGTGCGCGTAGCGCACACCGCCAGCGACTTGCTCACAACCTTTATCGAGTGGGGTCCATTGGCCGCCTTAGGGACCATGTGTGGGGTCAGTGAGAGAAGTCCCGTTTGGGGCCCAGGGAGGTATCACTCTTATAAATCTTCAAGTTTGCCTTACGTTTAGTCCCTATATTGATATGTCAGTCATTGCCATATTCTAACAAACCACATCTGACAAGTAATGAGACTTAAATAATGAAGTTTATGTGCATATGTGTGCATATGTATGAATGTCTGTTTTGCATGTAGAAATGCCCTCAATATACATTATTGTGTTGATATTGTGCTAACAAAATGCTGTTTAAATATGGTTTTAAACACAGATAATCAACCCTCGCCTTTGGCTGTCTCCTCTCTGGCCGTTGCCGTTGCTCTCATAATAATCCTGTCTTTCATATCAATCAAAGCTTAGATTCTAAGATAGTTAAATACATAATCTAGTAATCTAGACCTATATGGAATATCGGTTGTATGCATGGATTACTTAGAAACGGAATTATTGCAAGACATGGGTATATTTTAAGTGGTATAGATAAATGACATAACCTGGATGCTCTATTACATTAACTATTCTCTCCACTTAAATTATATCTTTAATTTGAAAATGAAGCAAGACGAGATCTTGAACAAACATGACACATCGACATGTTATATGCAGGGCTGTAATGTTAGTGAATGATGGTTAGTGAAACTTCAAAGTCGTTCTCAAATCGATGCCAAAGTCGGTCAAAAAAATTAAAAACATGAACGTAAGGGTCATAAAACAATCATAAAGAAAAAGGAAACAAAATGGATCTCTTCGTTGCTCCTTACGTCTACATATCCCAGATTTGGAAAATATTAATGATTAGGGTTATTGATATGTTACAGAAAAATTAACGATTTTAAAAGAACATCTTCTGCTTTATGCTGCCAGATCACTATAGCTGTGCAGACACCATGCATGATTAATACATATTATATGAATATTGTAAGTTTATTTTCTTTTTTAAACCCAATGACTGTTTTAGTAGATTAAATATAGAAACAATATTCAATTCATAATAGAGGGAAACCAAACACATCCTAACTTTGATCTTGTCGGTGCCCGCTGAATTATAATTTTCGTGGCTTATTGTATGTGTATGCCAACATTTACTTAATGGAAAATTATCCTTAAATTCTTAATATTAGTACTTGCATTTACTAATGGAATAAATTAACTTGCTTTCATAATTCATTCCAGCTATTGTTTAAAAATCATTATCTACTCAGACATTCCCGTCTGCTCTAAAATAGACTGTAGTAACACGTATCCTGAAAACAATCGAATTTCGACGTAGATTGTTGCAAGTATTATAAACCTGTCTCAGGTTTGAAATGACATGATTTTCAGAACCTTGTTGTTTATTGTGACCTATGCTTTAAATATGTCATTCCTTACGTAGGCCTAATTTTTAGTGCTTGTAACAGCTTTGTTGCAATAACATTTGAGCAAATTGCTTGTTTTAGCTCATCGCTCCCATAGGGAGATATTGTAGTTCCCCTTTTTTAAAAGCAACTCCGTGACTTGCCCTCTTGTATTATTATTTGCCTCGACGAGTACATTCAATAAATTTTAATATAGTCCAGATCATTAAAAATTATATATCCATTTAATTTAGTTTCTTCTTATTTTTACAGCAGATACGCAACCACCTGAGTAAGTTAACTTGTTTTTTTGCGAATAAATATTACAAGCTTTCCGATGATCCCTGGGTAGAGTAATATAGCTTTACTGTAAAGTAACATTAATAAACACACTCCAACAGATCTGCAATTACAATTATGTGACACATAACTGGTAGAGAATATCTGTACTCCTCTTGTATATCTTGTAAACAGTATCCAGGTAAATTTAGTTCGCAGAATGCTATATTGTTTACTTAATAATGTTTATATAGGTCATCGATAAATTGATACCATAACATTTCCCACTGATGGTATGATAATATCCCAGGGTTCATGACAAGGACGCATTTCTCATTTCGTTGCACAGCAGTGTTGATTTTAAGAGTCTTTTTACACACCATCAAAATTATCCTTTAAATTACGACCGTATATTTCCTTAAGCCTATTACAATTATGTGTGATAATGCACTATTTTATTTCTACAAAGACCATATGTTCGAGTGGCTACTGAAAATCCCCAAGATGTTTTAAAAGTGCAGAAGGCAATGGTAAGTCACTATATATTTCGAGCATAAATTCATCTAATCCAGTGCATGGTCACTGGAAGTGACAAAGAGTAACATGAATTAAAATTCACAGGAGAAGAAAGTACATTGAAGTCAAAGCGACTAACTGAGATCTGTTATATAAGCAGATGTTTGGATTATCAGACTATTTTAATCCGATTTCGTGATATGTATATAGTTGCCTGATGATCGCCGCACTGAAAAGAACTCTGAGTTGAAACGCGATGGAAAAGCGTGTTTATACTATACAGATAGATAGATGGATGGTTGGATGGATGGATGGATGGATGGATGGTTGGATGGACGGATGGATGGATGGATGGATGGATGGATGGATGGATGGATGGATGGATGGATGGATGGATGGATGGATGGATGGATGGATGGATGGATGGATGGATGGATGGATGGATGGATGGATGGATGGATGGATGGATGGATGGATGGATGGATGGATGGATGGATGGATGGATGGATGGATGGATGGATGGATGGATGGATGGATGGATGGATGGATGGATGGATGGATGGATGGATGGATGGATGGATGGATGGATGGATGGATGGATGGATGGATGGATGGATGGATGGATGGATGGATGGATGGATGGATGGATGGATGGATGGATGGATGGATGGATGGATGGATGGAGTGATGGATGGATGGATGGATGGAGTGATGGATGGATGGAGTGATGGACGGACGGACGGACTGATTACTAATGTAATTTCCAAAACACTACAAAGGAAGGCGTATAACACTGTATCCAACATAATAACCGTTTTATAAAGCGGTCGAAAGGGTATGGATGAGAAAGAACAGAGCCTGAGAAATAGATTGCCCGGGAAGAAAACCAAACTGACTATTGAATATTAAGCTTTATATAGTAAAGAAATTGAAAAGTGTGGTAAATAAGGAATCGGCCTCCATATTATCATGATAAAAAATACAGAAAATCCGCGTCTAAACTCGAGTGCTATACATTCCTGAAAACGTCTCATATGAAGAATTTTCATTTGTCTGTTTACAGGGTGCTCTTAGAGGCTCGCTAGAAAGCTTCTCGTCCGAACTGATGAAAACAAAGGAAATCACAGAAATCTTTTTCCTCTTTGTAAGTGCTCTGTATGCTGAAAGTGCATTAGGATTGCATCTGAAAAATCTTCATTGTGAGACAAAAAAAGATGCCCTGCTCTATAGTAATGGAATTTTGCCTGTGCATTCTGTAGTAATGAGATCCATAGAAAATTTCTCTAAACAATACGTATCACGTGACTTTGACCAGTGGGAACAGTACCTTTCTGCTTCTCTGAATGATGTCAGGGGTTTTAGACAATGTGGCGACGTCCTCCTAAAGCTGCACATGGAAATCATGGTTCGGGTAAAGAAGAGGCGAGATCAAACAGTGGAATTGAAAGCTGAACTAACGAATCTCACCGAAGAAATGGAAAGAAAGAAAATGGAATTGGAAAATTCTGTTGAGAAGCAAAAACAGTGGGCATTTTATCTCTTATTCGTTCCAGGGATAAATATCATTGCTTCTCCTCTTCTCTATATGCGTGCAAACATTGACGAAAGAAGAGTGGAAGCAGAGGGCCATGAAACTAAAATCAATAGATCGGCTCTCGCTATGGTGAATACAACCATGATTACCTTCTTAGATATTTTTACTCATAGCCTTAATGCTGTAGCTGGTTCCTGCAAAGCAATTGAACAAGATATCTTGTCTTTTGAAGGCAAAAATAAGAGGTGATGAAACTCCACCAGGAAATGCATTACAAGGTAATGAAAAGACAATCAACCGAAATCAAAGAAAATTGTACAGCATTTTTGAACATGATTCGAAAAGTACGATGAGACTTTCAGTCTATGCAACGTACGTCTTTGGAAAATGTGTATCAATATGGATGTATCGTGTTCGGTTACTAATATATGGCGTATTGAGTACCTGAAGACACACCTTTGGTAACCAGCTCGTTTCCAATATGTAACATATAAAAATATTTAAATTAGAAAATGTGCACCGCCACTTTATCATGACATAAATAAGCTACACAACCTTTTCAACATAGTATTTTAACTAGCTTCATTATCAAGTATCAGCTTCCAGCGAAAAATAACATCCTGGCGAAAAATCTGGTAGAAAATGAACAGCAGGGCAATCCATGGAATTACATATCTCATTGCAAACACCCTTAATGAATATCGATAACTTATGAGATATATTATAGCATCCATAAACATGACACCTTTCATACATAAACTCTTTTTCGCCTTGTGACTTGACCTCAGTCGGGCCTTTGTAATTATGTAGTTACATTAATATTGTTAAAGTTGAAAGTCTGTTCAGCTATTACCCTATGTATTAATAGAAAAAAGGTCGCTTTTCATTCGTCCTTTGAAGTGACCTTTTCTTATAAAGGTCTTAAAGGTTTAAGTCTCTATCAGAGATATATCACGACCAACTTGAGAGGTTATTGGCCGAGTTAGGAGATTTTTACATTTTAGTACCAAAATTATACATTTGGCCTCAGTTACCATGGTAACCACATATTACTTGGCATACAAAAAATACAGTTAGGATTCATGACTACCATACGTCTTAAACACAAAAATGTGAAACCAATTCCGGAAACCAATTTTTTTTAGAGTAAAATGAAAATATGATAGATAAAGAATGTACAGTAGAGTATCCCCAAGCTAAAAGAAGGAAAATCCATGAAACTTGCTCAACATGTTCTTGGGCCGCAAATGTTGCATCCGGAACGTTTATATCTCGGCAAACTTTCAAGATTTACGACTGCACTGGATTTAATAGTTAGTAACTCATAACAACAGTCAAATTGTGTTATCATATTTTCACTTTTCATTCGAACTTTGAAATGACCTTTTCTTATGAAGGTCGTCAAGGCATGATTTTCATTTACAGTTACATCACTACGCACTACCAACTTGAGAGGTTATCGGTTAAATAATGAGATTTTTACATTTGCAATTTGTAGGAGTCATTAAATTCCCACATAGAATAACAAACTATGAAAATAAGACATGTTAACACTACCGCACCCCCCCCCCCCTTTCAATCAACCCTCAAAATTTGTTATGCAATCGAAGTTTCGATATTAAAAGAGTTCTAAATTCGAAATGCTGACCGTATTCAAAAGGAAAAAGACTAATTGTGTGAAATGTTCTTGCTATATACGGGCCTACTTCAATGTTCTAGTTCATTTCGATTGTGTATATACAAAAAGAATAAAAAACGTCCTATCATTTTCCTAATATGTGTTGCCGAAAGATAAGTTACATCATCATGTAGATGCCAGTTTGATCTCCTTGGTAGGGATTATCACACATTTCGGTCTATGACGTCATCTTCTATATCTAAATCATGCAACGAAGACTCAGATGGACTCTGCCTTGTTGTTTCCCTTGATGTTTCTCTAGTTGAGGCGCCAAAAGAAGAAGATGGATTGCTGCTGTGGTCTGTTTGTTTATTGAGGGTTGCCGTGCTGTAATACACTCCTTGAGTCTTACTTGTACTTGTGTAGGTCTCGGAACTGGTGTGGCGTCAGAGCTGGGTTCTGCCTCAAACATAATCGAATTACGATTATATTTGTAGGTAAATGTATTGTAGTTGCCAGGTGGATATGGCAGATACTTCAAGCTGTGTTTCGCTCCAATTGTCCGTCTGTTAATGAACAGGACGCAGCTGGTTGCCAAATATTGCTCAGTCTTGGTAGCCACGTCATAATTTCGATTCCGCGAGCTTTTGGAATTATCCAAGGTTAAAAGTATACCTCCTATTTTGAAATTGTCTTGCTGGCAGTTATTGTCACCGGACACATGCCAGGTCCATAGACCCTCACCAGTCAGCTTGTTGTATAACTCGCACGATAATGATGATGCCGTCGGCACTTCGTCTGAAATAAAAAGTGTGATCTAAATTTGGGGTTTGTGACTTAGTAAGGTAAATTAAGTTACGCTTTTCCAAGAAAACATAAATCTATATTAATTTATTAACTACTCTATCATATTGACATGATAGCCTGCAAAGAGATATAAAGTCAAATTCTATAAAATTAAAAAAGACAAAACAGAAAAAAAAAAGACAAGGGGTTAACTGTTGTAAGGTCCCGTGAGAAGACTTTGACCTTAACATTGGACTGTAAACTTTTAACTTTATGCAAACCTTTCAAAATATGAGGTTTCAATGAGGTTGAAAATATCCAAGTAAAGCTTTTAAAGATCATACATATGACGTGATAACATCACAAGTGGAACCATCGGGTAAAGGAATTTTGAATGATTCAATATAGGTACATGCAATGGATTTGTAATAACAGTCCCATGATTCAGTCAACCACATCTCCAGTTAGGGACAGGATATTAAAATGAGGTATTGCACTAACAGTGTGAAATATTTGCCTCTTGAATAAATGTTTTACGTCGATCTGCCACCAGAATATCACTCTAAACAGACTACGACCAGGAAGCAATTAAAAAAATAAGCCCATTTATCAGCATTGACCTACACTATGCATGATATTGCAATCAAATACATAAAGTTGGGAATGGATTTTTAAAAGCAGGCCCATGATTCAATCAACCATGTCTCCCTTAAAGGCTTATAAGGATAGCTCTAGGCCAAATGTAATATCGTTAAATTTTATAGTGTAAGAAAACAAAGGAGTGCAATTAATTTCTACAGCTCTTCTGGATTGCAAAATATTCACTTTTAAGAAATGTCTGGAAAGCTTTTTGATGACGTCGGCTCCTCTGTGCAGGCATAATCTTAATGTTAATCCTTTATTTGAAAACCTCTAATAACTCAACAAAGCCAAGTATTTTTAATTTCATATTTACAGCAGAGCCTTGAATAACATTCTATATTATATTTTACAAACATTTCATTTTGAGGCCATAAATGTCTTGCTTTGTGTTGTATCTAAGGTATTGACCTAATTGTCTGTACATTAGACTTTATAGTCCAGTCACTTCAATTGTTGAGCCTCGGTTTTTTAAAGTGTCTTAAATAGAATGTATGATAGAAATAACCTGTAATGACAGCAGTGAGTTTTAATGGCCCCAACATATCAAAAGTTCATTTGTATCTAAGTCATATTAAAATGTGTTGTGTGTGCTACGTTCAAGCCTCACAAATTATCAAAAATTGGGAAAGTATTGAAATGTTAACCAACATAACTGAAATCATTTCAACTTTTGGAAACAATTTGTTTCCATTTTAAGAATTTTTTTTAATTGTAATGATATAAAAGCTTAGCAGCAGCTGAGCGTTGTTTCAACAGGCACACAAACCAAGCAGCATGGATAATAATGCTCATCTTTGATTCCAAGGATGTTATTAAAATATCCAAGTTGAACATTAAGGTATCAAAATTAACCCCTTGAAATGGTTGTTGCAGTGATTAGCATGCACATGAATTCATTGTGAAAACTCAAATGTTTTCAATAATGCAATGATAAGTCAAGCTTATTCGACTTCCTTCTTAACAAGCGTATTAAATGAAACTTTCGAAAGCTTTCAAGAATTCTGATGTTATGTTGTCCAAGTTAAGCTGTTTCGTTTTTTTTCGGTTTTGAGTGACAAACGTTCAGTTGTAATACTACATCCGTTATTAATACACAACGAAGCAACAGACTTTCAATGTCAAAAAAATTAATGTCAGTTCTGTGGCCTTCAACAAGACAGTCACTTATGCGTAGTGAAATAATGTCGAATAACACGCAAGCTCAATAGAATACTGATAAAATATAAGGGTGGGTTCACTATGACTTCAAGACAGTGTAATCTACAATTTTTTTTCACCTTTTCTAATTTTCAAATTGATGAAAAACCTGTATCACCGAAAAGTTATAAAACCGATTATACTAGCCTCTTGTGATTTCTTTCCTAGAACAGGATGTTTTTTATGTGAAAATGGTGATTAATTGTTTTCTTTCAAATCAATTATTTTCACGCTTTCAAAAGAAACGATTTTTTGCACTTGGGATAAGCTTTATGACCATATTCGGCATTGTAATTAACTTTCTGTGACTTGAATCGAGTAATTTAAACTTGCCTATCTTATTTGAAACGAAATTACAGGAGCGGATAACTCATTCCAAATCAGGATCAGTATAATTTAATACATTGCATTAACAGGGTCTGAAATTTGAAGAAAATAATGCTGGTAAAACGAAGCACATTGATTAAAATGGCGCTCTCAGCTTAACGGTGTGTTCCGTGCTTGATACATAAAATATTGCAGTTTATTCAGTAAAATTGGATAAGTGAATTGCACAATAATCTGTGTATTACGTATAATTATGCACTCTCAACATTTCATAGATCCACTTTAAGTAATTTTGCTGATGAGGTATGATAAAGTGATTTTAACACAATGAAAGTGATTTCGACTGTGCCAGCATTCTTATAAGAGTGAAAAAACACGGGAGTTAGATGTGCCTTGTATGACAATCAAAATTATTGCCCAAAAAGCTAACTAAGAAATAAGTAACCTATTATATGATATTTTAGATTCCATATTTGCCTCCCTCCGCATGTATAGTCTATAAACGTAATAAAAAAACCCAAAACAAATGACAAATTGTAGCACGCTGATGTTAGACTTGGATTTAGACTTGATCAGGTCCGATATATCCAATCAATCATAGCAACAAAATGTATTTCTCGTAGCAAATATATTTCATAATTAATGTGGGACTCAGAGCCCTACTGTCGGTTTCAATGTGGCTGCAGTTAATTGCTTATTAAAATTCTCTACACTAGAACTTTTCTGCATAAATAGGTCAAAACTACCTACCTAGACTTCGTATGGCAAAGATATGAGATACTGAAGAGTAGTAGTATTTTGTAAATGCATCTGGCAATGGCAGAGTGAATAATGTCATCACGGCAGTTCAGCTGAAAATGTTTTTGTTTCTTCATAAAATATTTGACTAATAATGGCCTTACTTGTACTTACCTGTGAAGCATTCGGCATACAGACGACAGTAAGTTAAACCCCTGATTTGATTTTGCATCTTTCATGTTAGTGCTTCTAGAAGCATTCGTAGGTACGTATATCACGTTTATTTCCAGTTAACACAACGATGAACGTTGTTGTTTGTTATCGTGCAGAGAAACGAAGTAGCCTACTGTAGGAATACTAGTCTAGGGCTAGATTACTCTTAGTCTTACTTAAGTGCGGCTAACGTTAAAGTAGACCTTGGCTAAACTTAGGTCAAGCTTTTAACATGTAATGTTTACACTAACAGTTGCCAGATTGACAAGAGTCCAGCTTAGCATTAGTCATGGGACAACTGTAGAGTAGGCTACTTGTCGATTTGAAAGCACAGTTCGCCACATTAGGTGCAGTTCCAGACCTCAAAAAAAAAAAAAAAAACTATGCACAAAGCTATCACCACTGGCACTATACAGATGCACCCCTAAACACCAGATCGAATGGATTAGAGCCTTTGGAGGCTGAGTGGACTTAAACATTTATATGTTCAATAATCTCCATCCAAGTTGTTAATCTTAGATTATCAACATACGTTCGATTTGCATACCTGTCTACACCAGGATGGAGCCTCAGTGGAATAAACATTTTAATGAAATAATCTCTGTGCATGTACACATGTATCCCAGTCAAGTTCCATCACCCATCATGACTGCGCCTCCACACCAGAAAGAGTACCCTGCCTTTCTTGATCTTGCACAAATTTTGTTAATCAGTGTCCAACTTGTCAGCATATCATGCGATATGGTTCTTAAGAGGTAGGCTAGGCCCTACGATATACTCTCAAAATCAGTCAAATTTAAGCCTCAATCATAGCCTCATAGGCATTCCTAGGCTTTACATTTCTCTTTAGTTTAGTAAACATTTAAGTCCAGCCTTCATCTCTGTGAAATCCAAGTTAAATATTATTCTATTCCACTCACCATTTTATGATCTCACAGTGGAATCTCCAAATCTCACTTGCGTATAGCTACGTAGGCCAATAGTAGATTTACATGAAGTTCAATGGCGATATGTTTAGTATTATAAAAGAGTTTGATTGAACCTTCGGTAATCTCTTTGTAAAAGTACCAGTGAATTCATGTTTCATTTGTATAGTTTTTGAAGCCATTACCCCATAACCACTTTGACCAGGACAATTTAAGAGGGATCATCTGTTACCCTTTAAGCAAATTATCTGTATGAACTGCAATGTCCATAACATAAATAATTGCTTATTTTATTTTGTTTTGCAGAAACGCAATGGCTGGTACTATATTTTTCTAGTCAGCTGAGGCAGTGCTGTCTCTCCTTTCCCTTCATATACTGATTGTCATTGCTCTGATATTACATCTCCAGTATAGAATTGCTCTAGATAACAAAATTCCTTGGTGACATCTCTTTAATCAAATGGGTTGCTTAGAAAATACTCTTCAGACAGTCTCGTGTTTCACATTTCAGACATCCCAGTGGAATTTTGGACCATTTAAACATTAATTTCTGCAGTGTACAATATATGCTAACTGAATTTAAAATAAAAGTAGACACTGTTATTTGACCATTCCCTATGTACAGCTACATTTTTGGGCATGCCAACCAGATGGATAAAGTAAGAACCGGAGAAGAAACAATGGATGAACGAACACTGATCTGGTAAACGAACAATTTCTTACATATCTAACTTTTGCAATGTCGTAGACTCATAATAGCATGGAAATCAATATTTTATGTATTTTGACAAAACATTGATGAAATTGTGGTTCATTTCTATAGAAGAATCTTCACCAATAATGGCACATGTAAAAGAGTGAATAGCATCTGGATTGTGACCTTAAATAAATAGCAGTATACCTTTTGCAGATATTATTTCCATGAAGGAAAAATTGATCTTACCATGCAGGCAACACATTGGTTGTTAACTGTTCTGTCATGAAGAGACTACTGCTAGGGTGTTGATTGTCCAGGATAGAAGAGATTGTGGAGACAGGTTTTCAATTGATGTGCATATTTTATTAGGCAATATTTTTCTTGTATTCCCAGCACTCACATGCATACATCTGAATATCCATTACTTATCACAAAAACTGTACCATTAAGGTAATAATTATGTATATAAAATACAAATATATTAACTTATTAAGGCTATGTTTTAAAAGATGAGGGGACTTTGTAGCTTTGCAATAGAATGCAAAATTTAAAAAAAAAATGATGTATTTAAAGGTTTTAATCTGCTGTTGTAGATTTTCATTGTTTCTTGCTGCAGGATTCGTGAAACTGGGCCAGGGATGGTAGTCCATGTTTTCTCCTGGTCGATGATATTGTTTGCATCAAAGGAATCTGTAAAAGTGAGAGTTCAAGTTGCTACTTAAGATAATATCCAATCAGCAGCAAGTGTTATAGGATGATCTCAAATAATGTTTGTTATCCTACAAAGTTTTATTGTAGTAGTTAGGGCTGAGTTTTCAATAAAAAAAAGATCTAAATTTTCATTAAAATGTTTCAGCATAAACTTTTGAAAGTCTTAACATCTTATAAAACAATATTTCACTGGACACATGTAGGAGTCAGATATTTATCGCACCAAAAAATGGATGCTAACATACAATCAACCACAAGGAAAAGTCACCATGTGTCAGCATTCCTTTCAGTTAATGGTGTAAGATATCAGCTTTTCCCGCAGTCATGGTGTAAGGTGTCAGCATTATCATCCGTCAATGGTGAAAGGTGTTAGCATTGCCATTGGTCAATGGTGTAAGGTGTCAGCATTCCTCTCAGTCAATGGTGTAAGGTGTCAGCATTCCCATCAGTCAATGGTGTGAGGTGTCAGCATTCACCTCAGTCAATAGTGTTAATTGTCAGCATGCCTGTTAGTCAATGGTGTAAGGTGTCAGCCTTCATCTCGGTCTGGTGTAAAGTGTCAGCATTCACCTATGCCAAGGTAAGGTGTAAGCATTATCACCAGTCAATGGTGTGAGGTGTCCGCATTCACATTATTCAATGGTGTAAGGTGTCAGCATAACTGTCAGTCAATGTAAGGTGCCAGCATTCCTGTTAGTCAATGATGTGAGGTGTCCGCATTCACTTTTTTCAATGGTGTAAGGTGTCAGCATTACAGTCTGTCAATGTAAGGTGTAAGCATTATCACCAGTCAATGGTGTGAGGTGTCCGCATTCACATTATTCAATGGTGTAAGGTGTCAGCATAACTGTCAGTCAATGTATGGTGCCAGCATTCCTGTAAGTCAATGATGTGAGGTGTCCGCATTCACTTTTTTCAATGGTGTAAGGTGTCAGCATTACAGTCTGTCAATGTAAGGTGTAAGCATTATCATCAGTCAATGGTGTGAGGTGTCCGCATTACCGTCTGTCAGTGGTGTAAGTTTCTAGAACTTTGGCCATAGGTGTTTATGGTATTATTAGCATTTTATTGGTAGAAAGTATCAGCATCCCTGTCAAAATTTGCATACTTGGTATTACCAGCCTTCCTATGTATCAGCCATTTTCATACAGTGTTAGCATTTTGATCAGTCAGTTGCATTAAATATTTTCTTGTAAATGTTCCTTCTTTTATCTTTGAAATAGGAATTTGTTACCTCTGGAAGGCATTTTAAGACTCCAGCTGTCTATCAAAAACTCCATACAGTCCTAGCCGAGCGGTTTCTGGGAAATGGCTTGGTGGTCGAACATACATATCACATCTGGGCAGCAAGAAGAAATCTCTTCAACCCTGCCTATCATCGAAGGTAAATAAACATTATTGTTGAAGTCTGACCAACGAGTGGTTAAGGGGGCATGGAAAAAACTTTTGTTTTGGTCTGTAAATTCATAGACAAGTCAATGAATTGCAGTATTTGCAATACTATATAATAGAAATAATAAATAATATGTGAGCCCATTTCTTTTTAGTTAAATTGATGCTTTCATATTTGAAATACGCATGAACTACAGTTGTTGAGGCCAAACAATTTTAAGTTAACCTTGCTCACACATTATTCAATGTTATATTTGTGAAGTGATAATCATTTCAGCTTTGCTGGTTTTGTGAATATGTGTGTTAATTGGCCACAGACATTCAACATAGATGTATATCCAACATGTTGAAACTTTCAGTGGGATGCCATTATCCATGCTTACATTATATGCATATAATTCTGTTCCTGTTTTATGCAGAACATAAATCGAGACAGACAGACAGACAGACAGTATGCATAGAGAGTTCAAATGGGAGATATTCCTTTGTTCATTCAGTTGGATCCCAAATATTCTAAATAGTTTATGTGTGGTTGTACATACCGGAATACAGCAGGTCACTACTTGTGTATTGTAGACACACCTTTGAAATGTTGACAGTAACAAGGTGGTCATCAAACAGACACAAGTGCACCCTTAGCTTCAGGCTTTATCAGAACCTCTTTATATGATAAATTAGTATGTACAGACAGCTTCTATGTCCTTATACGCTACACCCTTTAGAAAGATATCCAGTAATTAAAGTTGAGTGCATATTCCCGTTGAATGTGGAAAAAGATAAATCAACAAGAATATTACAGAAGACAAAAAAGCCTATAAGGAACATCTATACAATGGGGAGGACAACACAGACCATCTGGCGTGATCCACTTTAGGAGAAAGTTAAGATTTATCCTGTCAAAATAGGTCACATTCAATCAAATGCATCCCAAGTTAGGGACAACTTTTGGTTTTGATGATAATCGTAACCTTGGCTTTCATGATGGCGTATGTGTGTGTGCGTGAGTAGGTGTGTGATTGGGCAGACCTCGCGTTTGGTGTGTAGAAGTATCACACTGAGTACAAGAAGCCTATTGTTTTCAGTGATGGTCAAAGTCCATTTGGGGTCACCAGGGGTCAAGTTGTGAAAACCCTGTAAACAAAGTATCTCAAGAAGAAAAGCTTGGGCAGAACTCATTTTTGGAGTATAGAATTACCGCATTGAGTACAAGAAGCGTATGGTTTTCGGTGGAGGTCAAAGGTCATTTGAGGTCAACTAATGCCAAACATTAACATCACTCACCTCTTACCTGTCTTTCTACACTAATGCACCTTCCTTAACATAGGGAAGACTGGACAATTGTGCCACATTGAGTACAAGAAGCCTAATGTTGTGGGCAGAGGTCAATGGTCGTTTGAGTCTACCAGGGGTCAAGTTGTGAAAACCATGTTTTACAAAATATTTCAACAAGGACAGATGTCATATTTAATATGTTGATGTATCTATCACATTTAGATATTCAGAGACTGCACAACGATTCTTAACCTGACCATTGCTACGTATTAACACAATATGTGAGAGAAAATATGTTGAAATTGAAGGTATTCCAAGTTTGCAGCACAATAAGTGTAAAATGCTGTATTCTGTATTGGAATTACCTCAGATATGAATTTCTCTAATCCATTTATCAATACTGCATTTTCTGCAGTTTGCTTGTTTTTAATAACATGGTTTTGTCTCCAGGGTATATTACTTACTGGAAGTATATCATGACTCACAGATAAATCGTTTGGAATGACAGAAGTGGTTGATGAGTTTGTGACTTTCTTTGTGGCAGGTAAATATTAAGTACTGTGTGATGTCATTGTGAGTGATCAACAACATATCCACATGATAATTATGCGAGTAGAACCTAGAAACAATTTTCGAAAACTGCGTTTGTCCTGCAACTAGGATATTCAAATTTCCTTTGAAAAACAAGAAGGTTAATAATCTAATCCTAGTAGAGATTTTTCTTAACACTTGACTGAATCTGAAATGAGCATAGCATGAGTTTGTGTCACTGTAGTTTTGAACACAGCCAGTCGTTATTAATAGATCTCTTTGGGCAGCCGGCATTGGCTCAAAGACACAAATGTAACAGAAAAATTGTCTACATCAAATTGCCAGCCAGCAAATGATGCCCTGCACCACTTTATTGATATTCCTTTAAAGTACTTTTTGCATATTGAATATTCATGTTTGAATGGTCATGATAACACCATGCAGTCTATTAAAGGTAACCCGGTGAAATGATGATGATATCATATCCCAGTGGCTGTCTATCTGCACCTTTATTGGGGGACTAAAGTTTCACTCTCTATACGATATTTTGAAGGTCAATTAAATTCGCCAGGCAAAACTTCTATTATATCATCTTGGTTGATAAAGTTTTCTTTTAAAATTGTGTATTTTGTGTATTCTGCAAGAAAGCATGCTCTCGATATGTGGTTCTTAATCAGTGGCACAGAAAACTTGGGAAATAACTTCTGTAAACTCTAGTAAACAGAAAGAATCTTTGGAGTGTTGAACTATAAGTTTAGTGGCAGTACAGGATGGGAGCAGGAGACCACATATTCTCTTTAGAAGAGTGGACACTTACATTGACATTCATAGCCTGACATTAACAAGAAGATATACCATGGGGCTAATGGCAATTTAAGCAGCATAAACAAATCTTGATCTTGAAAAAAATTACACATTTTAGCTGTATAAGTATTAAGATGCTCTTTAAAGATGACACATTGTGGTCTCTTCAATGCCAATTGGCGTTGTGGTCAAGTGGTTAAGGCAGTGGACTAAGGAATATAGGTTCGAGTCCTGGCCAGATCATTGCGTTGTGTCCCTGGGCAAGGCACTCTATCTCCATTGCCCCTCTTCACCCAAGTGAATAAATGGGGACTTGCGAGGTAACTTGTAAATATAGTAGCGAGCGCCTGTTTGTCGCAGCGCCCTTTGTGAAGTCCCCCGGAAACACGTGGTTGTGGTGCACTGGGTGCCCCAGGAGAGAATGATTGAATTGTGCACACTTTGGTGTGTAGGTGTGAAAAGTTACCAATGACCAGGGTTAAGTTGTAAAGTCATGTGAGAGGTTCCAGAACAAGACTGTAAACCTAAATAATAAATAATTAGAATTATTGTGAAGGAAAATAATATCATCATTTTTAGTTTTCATGGATACCTCTTGATTATCCAACCTGCAAGTTATATATCTCAATTTTACTTGATGAGGCAATCTTCTTTACTTAAGCTAACTTTGGCAACAGCATCTTTGACAGTTCACATATTTCTTTGTGATGTATCAGGTTATCAAGGAGACATTTCGGGCCTCTCCACCTATAGGAGGGACAGGGAGAGTTTCTAGTAATGACTTTGTGGTCAATAGATATCTTATACCTAAAGGAAGTGAAGTGATCGTGAGTTTGACCTATCATGGAAATTGCAAATATCAAAGATCTGAAAGTGGATCGTTTATGAATATTCACTGTATTACTAACTTTCAAATTTAATATAATTACAAATGAATTTTAATCTTGATCATTCCTCATATTGCTTATAAAAAATAATGGAGGTTTTTTTAAGTGTTACAGAATCTGAAAATGTTTGACATGCGTCCTATTTTCCTTACTGACATTCAAGGGGAGGATACATATATAGGCTTGTAAATCAGTTTATTAATTCTTCACCACCGAACAGTCCTGAACTGAAGAAATTATGAAGTTCATTCTGACATTTGTACTATTCTTTTCATTATTCAAATCTGCTGTAAAGTTAAATATGGTTTAAGAATCACAACCAAATTCTTTGTGGCAAGCATCCTCTCATTAAATTAAAATACAAGTTCACTCTACCTGTTTTATATTTTTGCTTTTATTTACTTGCAGATAACAATCTGTATAGAAAAGGTGGAGGAGTACTTCCCCGACCCCAATAATTTCAACCCAGAAAGATTCCTCCAGCAAACAATGTAAGTGCTCTCATCTGATATGATTTTCACTCTTATTGCTTTTGTTCATTCTGTATTTCTTGCCGGGGGCCAAAACTTAAGTGCATTTGACACCTGCTTGTAAACATAATAACTCAAAAAGACCTTCGTACTTCATACATTCTTTTGAGCACCCTATGCTTTGCTGTGAAGGTCAAAGGTTATTCAAGGTCATAAGAGGTCAAAGTCTGAAAACTTTGCTAACACAATATGTTATAAAGTACATCTTTGTTGAACTTCATTCTTAGTACCCTAGAGAACCCTATTGAAATTGTTAGAGGTCAAAGGTCACATGAGGTCAACAGGTGTCAAAGTCTGTAATCCTTGATAACATCGAAAATAAAGCTGCAATTAATCTGTGAGTTCTCTGATTTTCCAAGTTTCCTTATGGTGAAGATAGTTTTGGTCAATTTCAGTTCAGTATAGCTTTGCGAAGGTCTTCAACAATAGGTCTTCAACAGTACAAGCAGTCATCTGGGAATTGAAATCTGCTTCCAATAGTTGAAACTCTTGTGTTGGTTGCTGTAAACACACATAGAGACCTTATCAGTTTTCACACTGAGCTTTGAAGGGTCAACAGGTTATCTCAAATGGTCTCAAAATTGGTCTTATTTGTGATGATTTATACTAGATGACTTTGGCAGTAAGTTATTTAAAGTTGTCACATGACTCTCATTCATTAATAACAAATATTGAAAAGATGGTTGGTGGCAGAGCTGATTTGCTTTCTCAAACTTCGTAAAAGAAAATGTCTATTTGCAACATAGAACAAAAACCCAAAAGATTTGAGCACAATTCTGTACTAAAATGCAATATCTATGTACAACAATTGGCAAAGCACATTTAAAAGGTAAATAAACTTACAAATGATCGGTCAGAAAACTATAATGATCATTCAACACAATAATTCTTAACATCTGAAGCCGTGGTACACAGCCATCACCTATATGTCTGATTGAAACACTGAAGTTACTAGATAAGGTAATCTCAAGGAATACCACAGTGAAGTGTGAAGTCTGTTTGCTACACAGACCATCTATTGGGGTCTGTTACTACATAGGAAACTGGATGTTCTGGGTGTTCAGACATTTAATAACATATCTTTACTGTAAAATCCTTCCAAATCTTTGAATTAAATGGTTGATGTCGCCCACAAGGAAGTTCTACAAATAAGAGTTGAAAATCTCTCTTCTCTGGTTTTCTTTGCTATGGTCAGTATAATCTTGGTACACCCTAGGGGCCTCAGATGTGTCGTGCGCAAGTTTTCTCCAGTCTCGAGAAGCTTTAAAAAATTTGTGCAAATCCTTTAATATCAGAAAAATATTTTAGTTCAATTATATATCGACAAGGCCTTAAATTTACGGTTTTACTAACAGTAAAGACATGCAACATTGGATACTTTATACATAGGTCCAACTTGTGATAGGATATTATGTTAAAGACAGTCCTACCAAACTTATACTTACAGTATAGTCCTATTCATGCCACACTAGGATATATGACATTAGAGAAAGTCCTACTGAACTTCTACTTATAGTCATATACATCCCACACTGGGATATTACGTTAGAGAAAGGCCAACACTTCTTCTACATATGGTCTTATACATCCCACACTAGGATATTATGTTAAAGACAGGCCCACACTTCTACATATAGTCTTATACATCCCACACTAGGATATTATGTTAAAGACAGGCCTACTGAACTTCTACTTACAGTTATATACATCCATGATCCAACACTAGGATATTTCTGAATTTTGTTTTCAATAATTATTGTTAAGTTATTTATTTCTGTAATTCTTAGGATGCAATATTTTTAGGCTGTAATATTTTTAAGCTGTAATAATTTTAAGTTGTATTATTTTATGCAATTCTGTTAAGTGCTTTGTGATCGTTCTTTTGATGTAAAGCTCTATTTAAGAATAAATTATTATTATTTTCATGTTACGTTAGAGTCAGGCCTAAAGTCCTATACATCCCACACTGGGATATTTACCTTAGAGACAGTCCTACCAAACTTCTACTTATGTCCTATACATCCTTCAGTCCTCCTGAATGTTGGTTGCATTTTGTTACAGTTTTATTTGTACCTATAAGGGGTCAGTAGTATTGTCACACAACTTCAGAATGCTGCCCCCAGTACATTTAATATAAGTACCATATTGTACCTCTACTAGCTGGTCAGTCAACTTTTATATCAGCACTACATTAACAAAGACAAAGATTAAGCAAGCTTGATGTATTGTTAGTTAAAATCGTTTGGAATTTCAAGTTGACAAACAATCGGTTCTCTCAGCTTTCAATAAGATAATACTGTGGAAACTAGACATGCGGTAAATAGGGCAAATTCGATTTTACTGTGCTTTGTAAATTTTCCTTCATTATTTAGCAATTCTAGGAGAATTTTCTGATTTGTTTATCTTCTAGAAAGAAAAAGTTTTGTTTGAAATATTTGATGACAAGATATTGGTATTCTCGTTTTGTTTTTTTCATGAAAAAGATGGAAATGAAAGTAATACTGGCCAGACTTCTTCAAACATTTAATTTTGAATGGCTCCCCGAACAATCAACCAGAATCACAAAGGAAACAACAATGAAACTTGCAGATGGCGCCCTTCACTACATCAGGCTGCTAGATGGCGTGACGGTTGACGAGTAATTGAGCACATGTAACAGCGGATACACTTCTGTTTATTGGCTATCGGGTATTAATATTAATACTATATGATAGATCTCTCATAACTAACAATTGAAAGGTGTATTTTTACTTGCTAATCTCATGGATATGAAATTGCGTTTCCGTCACCCTGATCTAGCAATGCCACACGTACTTGGATACTCCTCTTAACTAGGAGATAGCTATGGTTACACATACAACCACACAGCTTTTGCATCCTATAAAGTAACTTTGATGTTCTTATTTTGGTGGTACGGTTTTGGTGGACTAAAAGGTGACTATGCACATATTATTAATATTGATTTGTTATCAGTGTTTGATATCAGTCAATGTTCTGTGTCTATACCACATTTAATTTTTGAGAAAATACCTTTTAAACATCTAATCAGTCCATCAGATGTAACGTAATACAAACTAGGACATCACCTATTTTCATGACCTCAGGAAATATGTTACTGATGCATTCCATTTTTTTGTATGCAAATTGTTGTTTGACGTCCAAGGGTGTTGTGTTGCTCACATAACTGAAGCTGAAAGAACGTCTTTTTTGTCTCAGAGTTATTGGAAATCTTAAACAAATGGTTTACCATAATTTAAATCTGCATCGATGGGCTGACATCATCATCAATTAATCATATTTAAAGATTAATTTGTCAATGATAAATGTCAAGACTGAAATTCCGCCTAGAGTCTACGTTTATTAGGTTCCCGGTAAAATGTTTCCAGATGTCTTATCTTTCCTTTAACATTAGAGTAATGTACTACATGAATGTGACTAATTTAACACGAAATGCATCCCAACAAATAGGTCACAATTATAATGTCATCACATAAGTCAATAAATGAAATCAATTCTTTTGTTTAAAAGCCACTTGTTCAATTCAGATATCATCTCTATGCAGTAAAAGTAGCTTTCGTAATATTCCGCCGCGATTGTGAATGTAACATTCTATTTTACTACAGGATTTGTTCCGCCACAATAATTCAGCGTTGTATTTTACAGTGAATCAAGATCATCAATGTAACCCAAAGAATGTATCCAAGATAGGAGCCAGAGTTTAGTTGGTTAGAAGTCCAGAAATTTCTCCAAGTAGGTATTTTTTCTTTTCTCTTTCAAATCTCCTAATTTGTTCATTGTCTTCTTGTGGTTTTTTTTCATTTCATATAATTTTTTTCTACAACAATATTATATTTCAACATATACTTGAGTCATTAAAGTTTTACAACATAGCTGTTAGACGAAGGGTTCTAGGAAGCCTTTGGGTTGAACAAAGAAGACAGCCCCCCCCCCCAAAGGTGAAAGGACGAAAGAGATATAAAAAAATAATAATGGCTTCTTGTAAGCATTTAATCCATAATAAGCTGGCTTGACTAAAATGAAATCTCTGAATTTTATAGAGGTCACCACAATATCAGGCTAAATCAAAACCAAGAAACATATTTGATGATAGGAAGCCATAGTCTTTTGCATATTATCTCGCTACAAAAACATTGGACCCAACTGAATAAAGAGTTGCTTTTTTCAAATTTTTTTTTGGTTATTCCCCTGGGACTACCTTTACTGAATCAATCAACTTGTCAGTGTAAAGTGTATCAGATTTATTAGAAGATGGAAATTTCTTTTCTTTCATATTCATTTCCTTTTCTTTTATGTCATCTTTCTTTGCATACTTTTCCTTTTTTCATTTCTCCTTTTGATATTAAGGCGGTTGTGACAGAAATTTTGAAATAATCTTTGCTATGAAATTATGAATATGTTAATGTTGGATGTCAAATTGATCTACAACAAAATAGCAATTCCAACTTGAAATATAGTTGGTACGGAAATTCTCAGAAGTGAGTACAACAACCTTCATGGGCCACTGCTATCACCAGTGTAGGAAAATCCTTCTACACTGGAAGGTTGCTTTAGGCATGCAAATGAAATTTAATTTTACCTAGTTTATTTAACACCACCCACTTATCCACATTATCCATTGTGATAGGAAAGTTTGGAAGAGAAAAAAATGTACAGAACACTGAATATTTATACAGGTACTTTTTTTGTTTTGACTTACCTATTCTTGGAGTCATCCCTGGATGAATCTTAAATGATGTCTTGTAAGCGTTTTGATAACAAAGAGTACACATTTTTCTTGTTGCTGTTTTCAACTAAAAATTTCTTCTCACCAAAGAAATATTTGATATACAGTGACCTAATTCTTCCCCACAGATGAAGGAACCTTTTTAAAGATGGTACATAATTCTGTTGATAAGGGGGACGGTATAAAGATGTTTGTGTAGATAGGTTTCCTTTTCATAACCTTTGACCTTAGAAGCTGTTATAATGGTAGAGGCTTTTGCGTTTATGGTCGATTTAAAATGTCCATTCCTGGCTTGTTTTCACTATTTTTAAAATGCTTTGTATAAACAATAAGGTACTGGTAACCACACTATCATAGAAGTTATTGCATTAACATGGCGTGTGGTTTGTTACAGTCCATGGTTAGACCACATGCAGGGGCAGATGAAGGGTTGTGAAAAGGAATAACAAAGCATGGGGTAGGAGCCGGGGGGCACGTGCCCCCTCCCACTTTTTCTCAAAATAGCAAATGTGACCTACTGGCAAATAAAATGTGCCCCTTTAGTTAAGAACTGTCTTTTGGATATTTTAAGCCTTTGTTAATTTTAATATTTAATATTAATTATTCATGTGCACCATAATAGTATTAATAGCATACTAACACAACATATATATTTAAGTGATATGGCCTGTGGACTATTATACATAACTTAATAAGGGTTTCATTTTAAATATGAACCACTTTTACTAAACTCAGATATACTTTGGTTTGTAATAAATAAAATAAAAAGATTTGTTCTGTGTTTCGAATGCATTTCGTCTGTGCATGAATGAGTAAACATACACATATAATAAAAAAGTCCTCTCCATAATTGTTACACTCCCCATGCCAACTGTTTTACACATGTGACCCCTCCCCCTCTACTTTACATGTTGCTAAATGCCTGGTTACAGTGCGATATACCAATGCCCCACGACTGCAGTGAGCTATTTCTTTTGTATAAATCAATATATAAGTTGGCAAACTGAGACGTCATGGCATATCGTAGATGTGAAATAAAGTTATAGCGGGTTTATATCCGTTACCTTAGTACTCCTACAGTCTTCTGCAAAACTAAGTATCTCTTGCCCCTCCCTCTCAGAAAGAGAGAGAGAGAGACTTGAAGAAACTGTGGATATTTATCATTAGGTGTCTGCGAGGTATAAGGGTAATCTAGTTAGAACTACTCCTATTGATGTGATCATGTTTTCTGATTCCTTATAACTCCAGGGAGCAAATAATGACAACATGACTTGGGAAAAGTTAACCCTCTTCACAAACTTCGAACTTGAATAAAATTTCAGACCAAGATATAACACCATCACAGTTCATCCTCCAAATCATCTTCCCCCTGCATCAACAACCTCAACATCTTGGAAGTTGCTGCAATTTCTACATTTACATAGGTCTGTACACGGCAGCTGTGCATTCATACAGGAACATCCCCTTAAAGACATTTGCTGACTCTACAGCTACAGGTGACATACTGAAGCAAAACAGCTTGGCCAGGTGGCTTTATCATCCAAGTGATTATAAAGTCCATCCATGTCCTTCTAGTGAGGGTGCATCAATCCTTTGCTGTAACTCCTTATGGTGAATACCAGTCTGGTAAGTGCACTGCTTTACATGCTAGATCAGAGCATCTTTTGTTGGTGGTAAACTCTGCTCTGAGGATGGAGATGAACAGAACACCTCGTACCATGAAATTGGAGATTTTTTAGTCTAACATTTTATGATGGGGTACCAATATAAATACAATTCACCTAGAAATATGTTGCAAATTACTTAAAAATTTCCAATGGAAAGATTAACCTGATATTGTATCTCAAAGCGTTTAGAGATTTTTTTTATTTTTCTTGGGGAGGACCCCCATATTCCAAGAGCCCTAGATCCACCCCTGAACACTCAATGAAACCACACATTGAAGAAAGTAATTTACCTTTCATGATCTGTGTCAGTCTTCCTTTCCAAGAATCATATGTGGTTCATATAACATAGAGAGTGGTACCTCACTTCAGTGCAACACATTCTTTCCCTCTTATTTGCATCAAATTGGGCTCAATTTTTTTCCGCTCGGCTGCTTGTTGAAGCAATCCTTTAATAAAATGATATCAAAAAAGAAAGTTGTTTTGAATTTTCTGTTGATGAAAATGTAAGTTTGAACAAGTAAGAACTAAGACAATTTCATTTATATACCACATGTTTTGCTCATCTTCTATGGATGAACTAATACATATACAATTGTTTTGCAAACCAGAGTCATGCAAAGAAGAATTTAAACATTTTTTTTTTGGAAGGGGGGGGGGGGGCAGTACATTATCTCTTAATATTATGGTTTAACCCGGTCAACCCAAAAGGTGAAAAAAATGTGGCAATTGTGGAGGTGACCATCCACCCTGCAGTTGCCATGCATTTGGTAAAACGTGCCATATCTGTAAGCTAACATAAATATTTTGCTAGTTACTGTTGGTCAATTAAGGTGATAACACAGAGAGACAATGTCGTAGATAGATAGATAGATAGACAGATAGATAGATAGACAGATAGATAGATAGATAGATAGATAGATAGATAGATAGATAGATAGATAGATAGATAGATAGATAGATAGATAGATAGATAGATAGATAGATAGATAGATAGATAGATAGATAGATAGATAGATAGATAGATAGATAGATAGATAGATAGATAGATAGATAGATAGATAGATAGATAGATAGATAGATAGATAGATAGATAGATAGATAGATAGATAGATAGATAGATAGATAGATAGATAGATAGATAGATAGATAGATAGATAGATAGATAGATAGATAGATAGATAGATAGATAGATAGATAGATAGATAGATAGATAGATAGATAGATAGATAGATAGATAGATAGATAGATAGATAGATAGATAGATAGATAGATAGATAGATAGATAGATAGATAGATAGATAGATAGATAGATAGATAGATAGATAGATAGATAGATAGATAGATAGATAGATAGATAGATAGATAGATAGATAGATAGATAGATAGATAGATAGATAGATAGATAGATAGATAGATAGATAGATAGATAGATAGATAGATAGATAGATAGATAGATAGATAGATAGATAGATAGATAGATAGATAGATAGATAGATAGATAGATAGATAGATAGATAGATAGATAGATAGATAGATAGATAGATAGATAGATAGATAGATAGATAGATAGATAGATAGATAGATAGATAGATAGATAGATAGATAGATAGATAGATAGATAGATAGATAGATAGATAGATAGATAGATAGATAGATAGATAGATAGATAGATAGATAGATAGATAGATAGATAGATAGATAGATAGATAGATAGATAGATAGATAGATAGATAGATAGATAGATAGATAGATAGATAGATAGATAGATAGATAGATAGATAGATAGATAGATAGATAGATAGATAGATAGATAGATAGATAGATAGATAGATAGATAGATAGATAGATAGATAGATAGATAGATAGATAGATAGATAGATAGATAGATAGATAGATAGATAGATAGATAGATAGATAGATAGATAGATAGATAGATAGATAGATAGATAGATAGATAGATAGATAGATAGATAGATAGATAGATAGATAGATAGATAGATAGATAGATAGATAGATAGATAGATAGATAGATAGATAGATAGATAGATAGATAGATAGATAGATAGATAGATAGATAGATAGATAGATAGATAGATAGATAGATAGATAGATAGATAGATAGATAGATAGATAGATAGATAGATAGATAGATAGATAGATAGATAGATAGATAGATAGATAGATAGATAGATAGATAGATAGATAGATAGATAGATAGATAGATAGATAGATAGATAGATAGATAGATAGATAGATAGATAGATAGATAGATAGATAGATAGATAGATAGATAGATAGATAGATAGATAGATAGATAGATAGATAGATAGATAGATAGATAGATAGATAGATAGATAGATAGATAGATAGATAGATAGATAGATAGATAGATAGATAGATAGATAGATAGATAGATAGATAGATAGATAGATAGATAGATAGATAGATAGATAGATAGATAGATAGATAGATAGATAGATAGATAGATAGATAGATAGATAGATAGATAGATAGATAGATAGATAGATAGATAGATAGATAGAAAGAAGAGAAAGCTGTTCTCATCAAATCTACAATAAAACTGATTGAGTTCATTGATGAAGTCCATAATAGCATGTGCAGTGTCTGACTTTTTAAGTTTATGACCAGTGATGGTAGACTTTCCACGCTGCTCGAATATCGTTGCACTAAAATTTACGTTCAAGTTTCTTTCCGTACTGATATTTACACCGTTGATTTCTCCTTTAATTTCCCTTTGACGAGTTCTTGCTGTTTCGTAATCTTTGTTATGGTAGGCCACGTGTTTCCGTTTGATCAATACCTTCAAATCCTTAGATAACCACGGTTTACTGTTCGGGAATACCCATCTTGTTTTAGTTGGTACAATGGATTCAACACAAAAGTTAATATATTCACTGACAGCTGTAACCCAATCGTTGGTGTCGTCATCTTGAAACACGCCCCAGTCGGTGTTTTCAGTGTACCCACGTAGCGTCTCAGTGACTTCATCCGACCACTCATGGTATGTAGCTTTAATCGGTTTCTTTTGTTTGACCATCTGTCTGTAAAGTGGAAGTACATGGTATTGTGATCGGAATTCCCAAGGGGTGAGCAGAGTTTGACCTTGAATTGAGTTTTAACGTTGCCAAAACATTTATCTAGGATAGCATTCTTTCTTGTACATTTGTCAATGTACTGTACAAAGTTAGGATAACTAAAGTCACATTTATTGAAATCTCCCATTATAAGTTGTACAGCTTCAGGATTTGATGTGTTAATATTCTGGATTCTAACAGAGAGGGCTTTCAATCGCTCTACTATTATTCGCCTCCGGGTGAACATAAACAACAGTAATGAACAACTGGCCAAATTCCCGGAGAAGGTAAAATGGCCGCAGTCCAACGGTCAGTAATTCAATATCCTCACAGCAGAACTTTACAACGTAATTATTGCACCAGTTCTTATTAAAATAAAGACAAACACCACCTCCCTTAGATTTCCGGAGTTATGAGAACGATCCGCCCTGATAAAAGTGAAACTATCAATGTCAACTGCACTGTCGGGTATGTTCTCAGTAAAACACATGACATTGGATTCGCGGAACTCATGCTTACCTCGCGTTGAGATTGAAAGTTCGTCAATTTTATTCTGAAGGGATCTAACGTTCCTAAGTATAATACAGGGTAGAGGGGTGTTATGCCTTACACGTCTTAAACGAGCTCGTACTCCACCTTTCCTACCTCTTTTACGCTTCTTTATGTCCTTTGGGTAATAGTCGTATTAAAATGGTCTAAGCATCCGCTTAGGCTGTAGCCGTATGAGTTCAGGAGCGCTGTAAGTAAGCCTCGATACAAGACCAACATCATTAGAAAAGGCTCCAGGGAGAGTCAAAAGCACGATAAAGAACACAAAATACACCACTTTGAACATATAACAACACCTACCACCAAACAAAATATTAAAACGACAAATATCCATGATAAAATGTGAGTTGAACACCGAGTTTTGCTAACAGGATGTCGCCACTGTGCAGCGCCACGTTGAAATCTTGACAGAGGAGTAAAAGAGGTATTTTTTTTAATAGACGCTGTACAGCAAATGCTAATTGCATGCTATATACTCCGACTGGCTTCAGCCACTACTGATAAGCAATACTGAATCGCAATAATAAGCAATACTGATTATTATTATTATTATAATGCTTGACACAACTGCGATTGTTAACGTCTCTGAATGCTGCATGTTTTGCTTGAAGTAGACCAGTAGTTTATCTTTCATAATATGATAAGGGATGTCGATCATATTAACATATATGTTAAAGTTGACTACACAAATACATTTCCTTACATTTGTACATAATTAAATGGAAGTATCAATCACAGTCTCAGGACTTGTTGATAGATTGATACCGTATATACTACAAAAACAATATTAGCTGGTAGAAATTTGTTATCAAATGTTTATTTTATCAAAAAGTTTATGCGACAACTCTCCACCAATCTGCACATGACGTGAATAGTCTGCAGTGTATGCAATAACGCAACACCAATATATATGCAAGTAAATCACGTTAATAGTCTGTAGTTATGCGATAACGCAACACCAATATGTAAATCACGTTAATAGTCTCTAGTTTATGCGATGACGCAACACCATCATGTAAATCACTTTGATAGTCGTAGGTTACGCGACAACGCCACACAATACGTAATTCACTTTAATAATCGCAGGTTTTGTAACAATCCACCCCTAAAATGTTTATTACTTTAACGAACTGCGGTATATGCGACAACCCACAATCAATACGGTTACCACTTTAATAGTTTGCGCTTCATTCTTCAACCCGCCGCCAATATGTTATCACTTTAATAGCCTTCAGTTTATGTGACAAATCAAAATTTTGACGATCATGTCTTAACCAAATATTGGATTTATATATAAAACAAAACAATTTCTTTACAGTTAAATGATTGCTCCTTAAAACCAATTGGTTTAAAATAACTTTCATCATGAGGTGATTGTGAGACTTCAGACTCATGTAATAGCCTTATTAAATGAGTACATTCTGCAATATGTTTTCACTGAGTCAACTAACAGCTTTTACACACAGAAATAGATGTGTTTTTTTTTTTGGAAAAACTCATTAATGGCCAGCATTTTGTGTTCTTTAATGCAGACCGGAAAATATAATAGCTTACATGAACAAGAACATCAATGACGCAGTATCTCAATACTGGAAGTTCTAATTTTGATTCCTAATTTCATATCTTTGCTCTGTCTCTAAAATTATCAATATCAATCATGGATTCATGGTACTACATAGAGAGAACTTGCATTAACGCTACTTTGCCACGAATAGTCTCTGCAGGTTACACTTCATCCTGCGAGTGTAGCGCTCATTGCCTGTTTGTAGAGATAACGGCGTTGCAAGGTAGAGTAATGTCATAGAAAATTTAAGAACTTGTTTTTTATGTGGTATCCTTCATCTTGGCTCAGTCTCTGTTGGACTTTTTGGTCATATAGTTTGACGTCAATGACAACGGCCAAAGAAGAGGCGAACTACTCGACCAATATTCTTGATCCCCGCCTTGAGAAAGCTAGGCCTATCGACCTACTGTATGCTACTGTAGACTGTAGTGGTGACTACCATCAAAACTGTGTCCACTTCCAAGTATCAAAACAACCCACGTTTTTTCATCTCATTTTTTTCTGACATGAAGATTTCATGGATTTATGACTTTGAAAAAATAATGTACATTACAAGTAAATTACAAGTTTTAAATTGAAAGTGATGGGTTGTCTCCTCCTCCCCTAATAGCCACCCCAGTTCCTCTCCATTTTAGTATTTTCTTTTAATTCTTTGTATATATGATGTCAAACATCACAGGTTCAAAAGAAAGCTAAACATACTTCTTATAACCTTATAGTTATACATCTTATATCCTTATAAATAAAACATAACCTTATACAATTTTTAGTCTAATGAAAGTTTTGATGCTATGGCCGGCTCCTCTTTTATACATACTCCAGTGAAAATAAAATGTGATAGATTATTATTTTTGTTTTTTAATTCCTTTTTTTTGGGGGGGGGGGGGTTGAAATATACCAAACAAGCTGTTAATTCATAATGATGCTTCATTCTAGAAATACACAATATACACTCTATTCCAAATGAATAGTTGTTGTATTATCCCATTAACATTATGTTCAAATTATGGAGTCACAGTTAATATGTATATAAGTTGGAAACTAAACTTAATTAATACACACTGTAAGGCAATCAAACAAACTTACCCTGGCCCAAAAGCTGCCTGAACACCAGTACAATGCTTATGTGGCTATTACTAAATGAAGGCCTAATATAGGATGCACTAGGCCTAAGTAGCCTTCGACAGTGCAACAATGTGTAGGCCTATACGTAATTATACACAAAAAAAACTGATGGGCAATCAAGGGCAATCAAACAAACTTATCATGACCCTTGCTCTGAAAAGCTACCCAAACACCAGTACAATCCTGGAATGGATATTACTAAAATCATGCAGCTATAAACAGACGAAGGCCTAATATACATTAAATGCACTACGTAGCAACCAGCCACGTACCAGCCACGTACTTAACAACAGTAGAGAAAAATGGTCGCGAGGGTAGCCATTTTCGTATATCTAACGTGTAGCTGCCATGAGTCATAGCCAATCTGCTACAACCCAGACTTGGAGGCGGGGCTTAATCATCACAAATAGGGAAACGTGGGCAAAAGTTCCCTACAAACAAGTTTTGGAGCGGGTGCAAAAAAGGCTTGCGACAACTGTGTTTCAGCCCGATTTGGCCCAAATTGGACATAAATCGGTTTAAAAGTCATAGAATGAGATACAATTCTGGAATAAAATAAAGTAACTTTTGTTGGCCTATATGATATATGCTTGCTCTGGAAATTCCAGAGAAAAAGAACTTTGTATGAAGACGCTGAAACTTTTTTAAGAGAAGAGAGAGTCCCACTTACTTTTAGAAATGTTGAAGTAGTGCTTTAGTCCAAAAAATATTTGTCTACTTTGAGGAAAATACTGACAATTTTAAAGCATTTATTAGTCATAGTTTATTCGCAATATGTAAAAAGAGAGCAACATCACTTTAGTTTCAATGGTAACATGGTTCCGATTTTATGGTATTATGACACTTATCACAACCTCTCTTCTGTTGTCGGTCAAGGAAATGGCGTACAGAAAGTGGTTCAATATTTATTCATATTGCATGTTTAACCCTATACAACCTTCATGACAGTAACAGGATGATATGAATGAGGAAATAGCTAGCATGTTAATTGATGGTAAATAGTATAATTTCAATCATATTTCATGTGCCAAGCATTGGCCATGGGTAATTGAAGATTCACTAAACAACTTTGCAAGGAGTACGTTAATTCAAAAAGCTTATTATGAGTAGAAGGTACTGCGATGCCTACATCAGCATGTATGAGATTAAACTTAAGGCATATCCTTGTGATTGTTAATGTTTTCTTTAGTTTCTCACCTATGTCATATGTCCAGCTTTATCTTCGTAATACCTCAGTAAGCCCCTGATCCTATTTTAAATGTTACTTCCAAGGTAGAAGAACAAGATTTTGATGCCAGCTTATAGAACCTTCAACGTAAAGAAATTTAAAGCTGACTTGTTTCTGTAATCTGAAATGTTTTTAAATTACTTATGTTCTCATGTCTGATTTTCTTGTTTGTTTGTTTTATTTAAAACGATACTTCCAGTGCTGAAGAACAAGAGTGTGTTGTCTAAATAAAGTTAAAAAAAAGTAATTTGATCTGATCTGTTACCTATTCTAAACTTGATAAAAATGTGCATGTTTCTGATTGGTTTTCTGATTTGTTTGTATTCTTTGTTTGTATGTTGTTTGGTTTATTTACCTGTAAGGGTATTTGCCATTGAAAAAGAGATAGCAATATTTGTTTTGCCCTTTAAAACGCTGACAATATGGTGACAACGATTAAATGAAAGATAATCGAAACCAATACAATTCTTAACCTTAACAAAGAAAGGAAATGATAGCAAAAAATACAATGGCAACGCCTAATCTTAATTCCCCAGAAAACACATAAGCTCAAACACCAAATCCGAACACCTAATTTAACAAATTTCTGATATTAAATAACCACTCCCCTCTTAAATTGTTAATACCAGTTGTAACCCGATATCCTCTCTTTAAATCAAACCTGTCATCCACAAACAGCTTGTAATTAATAAGTGCATCACTATCGCACTTCCATGACAACAGACCACAAAAGAACAACATTGTAAAGACCTAAAAAGAACACAATTGAATCATTACATGCCTTTGATAAACGTCATTGGCTCTCGACATGTTGGCAAGTAAATAATCTTGAATAAATTACACTTGAATAAGAGACAAAACATCCAACAATTACAAGTAAAACTTCATACCAAAATAGCCTCTATTTCCTCCCTCTTTTCCGCATGGGGGGTTGGGCACACAATTAGGATTTGGGGCACTTATCTTGTTAGGGCTGGTTTATAAAGGTAAGAGACAACTGCTCTATTAGGAAGTTGATTTAGATCAATAGGGAACAAAATTTGGAATTGAAAAATAAAAAATATGCAAATTATATGCAAATTATAATATGCAAATTAGGACGCAATTTTGTGTTTAATGGAAAACACCAAAATACCCAATAAAATCACTAATGACTTCAAAATTGACTTAAAAATATATGATAAAGGTTTTTCTGGGGTTGTTCTTTCAGATAATACCAGCTTTTCTGAAATATGTTGAGGATTGACATAGTTATGACTGATTTCATATTTAGTACACATGTTGTTTTCTTTGTTTACATTCGACATTTACAGCCTAACGTTGGCATAACGATAGGCCTAGCCTAGCCTTTGTCGTAAACAACGCTATTGAATTACAATTTCTGGATCCTCAAAAAGGACCAAACCTTAAAACACTGGTCCGACCAGAACGTCCTGGTCCTCATCATCAATAGTATCGGACCAATCGTCCCACATCTCTAAGACCTCTTGGGTCGTAAATGTGGGCTAGCTGCGTACAGTGCGTGGTACACTTGTATACACTGTATTTGCAAGTGTACGTGCACAGTATGACGCAACAGCTGCGGATGCGATCAAATTACAAAGGTATGCGAGGGCCCTATGTTATAACTATCAATTAAAAATGTGGCAGTTGCCTAAATATCTAACAAAAGAAGAAAATATCACGTACCTAGGATGTAGCGTTCGGGAGCGATAATTTTTTTTTTTTTTTCAAAAAATGAACGAATTGGCCGATTTTGGTGTTAAATTACAGGAAATTCTGAGGAAATTTGCATTTTCACAGAACCCTCTATAGATATATTGCTGAAATGCTCAGAATATGTTCAAAACATGTTAGGATTTATTCCAAATATAATGGGGGGGGGCGGTTCAACTTTTATTTTCTGTCACGATTTTCTTGATGCAAATATCGCTTTTTACCCAAATTACGTCATTTTTAGATTGACCTTTGACATTTGAGCCTCAACCACTAAAAAAAATCACAGTAACCCCCTTTTTATATGTTTTCTACACAAACGCATGGTCTTAGCTACATTTCAATACCTAAATGAATGTTGTAGGATGTAAGATGGCTGAGTTCTATTTTTTTTTTTTTTTTTTGAATTCAATGATTATTTGGGTCCATATCGACCTAGAATGCTATTAAAATTACTAACTTAAAGCCATGCTCCCAAAACCAAAGTATTAATCTTGAAATCATATGAAACCCCATGCCATATGACAAAGAGACAACCAAATTGCACACAAATTCTCACCGAAACAATTTCCTCACCACAACAAGGACCGAAAAGTAATCTTCGACTGTCTGTATGGAAGACGATATGCTGTAGACAAAGAAAAGATGAAAATGAAAAACTTTATACTCTGGTCAAAACTATAACTAGCCCCAACCCAGAAAATATGTCACTTGAATACCATTATACCTTATAAATGTAAACAGTGGAAAACAAATTTGCTAGGCAGATCCTTCATCCCCAGCCCTGCACAAAAAACATCTCTGCTGTATGCACAATGAAGGACGTTCTAAAACAACACCTGAGCCCAAATCCAATAAAACACAAGCTAACACTAGATAAGCAATAATAGGCGTACACTGCAGTAGCCTAACCATATAATCCTAAAGACAGGAACCCAAACAGAGAGCATAATTTTATACGAAACAAAATGTAGCCTTAAATACTCTTAGCTAAACAAATTCAGCTCAGAACAATAGCAATAACAAATAAACTATATATTGGAAACATGTGCGAACACAACTTCAAACAACGGCTAATGCAAAATTATTCAAACTGCAAATTGGAAATAAATAAATTTGGTATCAACATTGACAAAATGATATTGAACAGACAAAAAGGTTTGTGGCAAGAAAGTTTAATCAAGTTTATTCAACTGACTCACTTAATTTTCTCATAACTTTCTGCTTTTTGCAGCAAAATGTCACTTCATTTAAAATGTTGCCTCCCAAGAATGGCCATAGTAGGCGGCAGTGTATGGTTGTTTGCTAGAATGCAGAGAAAAGTAAATAGCCAGTAAAACCACAAACGGTAGGAAAATTGTTAATACACAGCTGAGTTGTGCACATTTTGTTAAAATATACTATCATTAGGATATAAAGGATCTAAGAAATTGTTGTTAATGTTCACATTAACAAGAGAATAAAAAAAAAAACCATCATAGCATGTTCGAAAATGATGAACAATCTTACGTTAGGCCCTTAACTAGATACATAGGGCACAAAGCTCAACCGTCTGCCCATCATGCTGATTTTAATTAGACCGAAATGTTGGAGAAACTGCTTTACAGAAATGTTTGTAACCCTGGGGAGCAGATACTCCGAGTAGTAGGGGCACCAACAATTTATGTAGGGCCACCATTAATTAAGGGAGGAGCACAATACTCATGTGCTGTTACTTCAGGGTGAAGTTTTTTCATACGGTAGTGAGACAAAAATAAGGGGTGGGGTGTGGAGAAACAATAGTCAAGCGCATGCAGCCTGAACCCAGCCTGGCTACTGAATGAAACACTGAAACAACCAAGATATCATTATTTCTGTGTATAAGTTGAAAATTAGGTCATCACGCAATACTAGTTTGGATATATCTTCCCAAATTATATTTCTCTGTATACTTTCTGACTATTTTCAATGGATGTATCGGATTGTCCAAGTGGAAACTGGTACAGTATATGCACACTTCAAAATGAAGTCAACATGGAAGATGAAATAGATAACCTCTCTAAAAATAGGCATATAAACGTGTATTGTAGCATTTTTAGCAGTCTGCCACAGTACTTTGTTTTCTACTTGCAAGTAGTCTCTTTTTCTGTAATAATACATTGTTTCGTTTTGTAAATTGATCTCCATGTTGTAACTCTCAGATGCCTTCGGTGATGCATATTGTCTCACATGTTGCACGTGGCTGGATAAATCATCTACCTATCTATGAGCATACTATTAATTGTCATTGTACGCCTATGTAGGCAAACAGCAAAAGCAGACTGACATCTCATTCTTATAAAGGTTTGTTATAACCATTAATTGAGTTGATACATCGATATTTGTTATTGTTATGCTAATAGTAATATTCACTTCCAAGTAACTTGTTGCTAGGCAACCGTATGCTATCGATCGTCTTTGTCACCGCCAGTGAAATGCGAAACAATAGACGCAACCTTGCCGTAACCTAATCCTGATCGATAGTTTAGAACATGGCGCCATTTATCAATGTCGTCATTGGCCAAAACACGCCACGTCAGCTAAAGCAGATCGTTTCTCTTTGTTTAAGTCAGATAAATTAATTGGAAATGCATTGTTGACACCCGAAAAAAATTGTTACGTCTTTTTGCTGGAATCATGAATGAAATATTGGCCAGTTTCAAAACATTTTAATCTTGCAACCAGTGTAGATTTTTTATTTTTTTTTACATCTGGCCTCTCGGGAAAATTCCAGGGAGCTATTTTTGGATTGAAAGAAACGCCCATTTGGATCTGCAGTCTTTCTACTGAAGACATTCCTCCTGATTCTCCTACTTATTGTTCTGTCGTTTACACCAAAAGTGAAGTAATATCTGAGGTAGGCCTTCTTACGACTTGCAAGATTATTATTTTCTCCTTCATTGTAAAGTAAAAATCGTAATATATGCCTATTATCCTGTATGTTTTGTTCGTAATTTACAGACAGTGAGTCAAAATCTTTATTATGCGCTTGACTATTGCGTTTTATATGATTGTATAGCAAGGAAACTTTAATCTTATTCTTTTTTGGAAATCCATTGTTGACACCCGAAAAAAATTGTTAAGTCTTTTTGCTGGAATCATGAATGAAATATTGGCCAGTTTCAAAACATTTTAATCTTGCAACCAGTGTAGATTTTTAAAAAATTTTTTTACATATGGCCTCTCGGGAAAATTCCAGGGAGCTATTTTTGGATTGAAAGAAACGCCCATTTGGATCTGCAGTCTTTCTACTGAAGACATTCCTCCTGATTCTCCTACTTATTGTTCTGTCGTTTTCACCGAAAGTGAAGTAATATCTGAGGTAGGCCTTCATACGACTTGCAAGATTATTATTTCCTTCTTTATTGTAAATTAAAAATCGTAATATATGCCTATTATCCTGTATATTTTGTTCGTAATTTTTACAGACAGCGAGTCAAAATCTGTATTATTCGTTTGACTATTGCGTTTCGTATGATTGTATAGCAAGGATACTTTAATCTAAACCTGGTCTGATATTCAATATAATGGCTGGATTGGGTGTCAATGTTGGATATGCACTCGATAATTCTAACCTATAAGTAGAAACAAAAGGCGGTTTCTACGAGCTCTAAACTATTAAGTAAATTCTTCTTTGATGCATGAGTGCTTCGTTGATTTTATAAAATATATACATGTATTGTTTGTAACGACTCTGTAAGTATTGACAATGGAAGTGCGAAGGCGGTCATATCAGCCTGCTGTCGTTATAAGTTTCATAAAGGCGACTGCAAACGCCTTTTGAAAGTTTACCATTAATTACAATTTATTAAATAACAGCATTCTTTGAAAAGTAGATTTGAAGAAAACCATAATTTTAAGCACATTATGGGGAAAAATGATGTACTACAAAAACAATTATCATATTGAGGACAACATTTATAGACAACAGGTATCAGAGAAAAGTTATAGGTAGATGATAGGTGGAAGAAGGTGAAAAAACTTCAATGTTCAGCTAACACCAAAATCGTATTTCTTTCTATGTCATCATGGACCTCCTGCACTAGTAAAGTTTCCATGCCATGCATTTCAATGGCAACAGTCGCGATGGTAACTTTGACTCATAGGCTACAATTACCAACTGACTAGATCTAATATTACCATGTGCATGAAATATATAGCTATGAGTAAACAACACGAACAGTGTTTCGACGAATAAAATAAATTAATAAAAATAACCGTCAGGGTATATATATTGCAACGGTGTGGCCAAGGTTTTACCATTTTGGCTCAATGCCATAAAGTATCCATAATCACTACCATTAAGGCTATGTCCTGAATTGAATATTGTATCGCATAAAATGGAAATTAATAATTAGGCAAAGTAGATTTCCCTGACTATTCATATTATTTTTTTGCGGTATTCCAATCTCAACTTTATAAAACCGTGTACCCAATTTGAACATCACAAACACAAACCGGGTTCTTCTTAAACAGCTTGACACTAGAAACGAATATATTCTTCAGAAAGACATAGACGGAGATCCTGAGACCGCCATGAACTTTCATATTATCTGTCATTGTACGAACACTGTGCCCTATTTTCTTGCAAAAGCCATTTCCCCACTAGACAGAAACTTCGTAAATGTAGTCCGCACAGCAGGAACTAAACGTTTCCTTGTTAGCAATTCTTCACAACACTAAATATGTCAGTTCTTTTTTACAGAACGAAAACATGGAAGTCATCACGTTATTGTTGCTATTGGAAACATGTCTTGTGGAATGTCAAGCTAACTCCAATGAAGGTAAATTACATTTTAGTACTTGTGTTTAGTACTAGTTGTGCAGCAGCGTTGAGATTTTGTTGTTTTAAAGAAGCCTGAAAAGCTACGTTCATGTGTAAAGAAACTGCTTTACAACATATTGTGTATATCAATTGGTTGTAGGCTGTTTGCATATGCCAAAATGTGCTTATTTGTTGGATTTTGCTCACATTTTTGGTGAGTATTTGATTTTAGTGAAAATGAGTACAATTTTATATTAGGTTTGGTTTTCTCTTTGTTGGCAGTGACAAAATGTGCACATGGCTGTGACTAGAACCAAAATGGCGGCTAGATGCCCATATATGGCTGTGATGAATTTGGAAGTTTTTTTACTAGCCAGGGTGGGAGAGTAGAGTCATATAAAAAAATCCATATGAAGGTTCTTATCAACAACAATAAGCCCATGCACCAAATTTGATATTTGTACGATACTGACTGGGGACCAATAACAGGAAAACAGAGGGCGCCCTTTACTCGTTGCTTAGAATTTTAAGGCAAATGTACTAAGCTGTTTAAGAAACATTAGAGGTTGTATGAAATAATTTATGTCTGAAAGTTTCATACACACAAGAAATATGATATCATAGAATATTGAATGCTGTTTTGATGACTTCAGCAGATGTTACCATGGTAACCAAAATTGTTGTTTTTAAGATTGACTAAAAAAAATGTAAGCTGTGATATCTTTATTTCTACTTGAGCTATGACCTCGAAAGTTTGTCGGAATGAGACATTCTTGATTGAGAAAAGTTTCGTTACAACTTTTCGTTGGTTTCTGTGGTAAAAATAAATTTCTGATAGTCAGAAATTGATGATACACTGGCTTTAACTTACTGTATAAATTATGAAAACGACTTGAGGTAGAAATCTATGCAGTACAAAGGTCATATGATTACCGCCAAAATACTCTGAGTACATCGTTACGAACGTACGTTCACTGCGCATATCATATGCATTGCAATGCATCATGCATGCATGCGTCACATTCACATAATCAACATAGCATATTATTAGTGCTGGAGGACTTATGGCGACCACTGGTGACGACGCGCGAGTCTGGGCTAGATAACCAACATCTCATCCTCATAGAGTCATAGTAGCCTACTACTACTATGCCTAGTCTGCCTTCATCTTTGTTCTGGTGAGTTTTTGTTCATAAGTTAGGTCACAGACTAGACTGAATGACTAGGCACAATCACTAGGCCTAGCCTACACAGCGGTCGACGAGTTACTGCCTGGGCTAGGCCCATATAAATTATCAATTTCTATGGCTAGGCCCTAGATTTAGACTAGTGCTGGTAACGGTTAGACTAGGCTGGAGCATAATGTTTCTGTTACAGTGTTAGTTAGTAACGTTAGGCTAAGCAGAAGCCATACGTGAGGTTATATATACCCTATGTACTAACTCTGGCTCGATTTAATAATGCGTACATATTTTCAACATACCCTAACCAAAAACACTAAAACCAACTTTTTTTTGTTTACTGTAAATCTGTAATAATAGTCACATCGAACAGTTAAAAAAAAAATGAATTAATACTGTAACATTTATAAAAAACATTTGTTGCCGGTCAGGTGATAATCGGGCTGTGCCTTCGCCACTACTTTCTCCTCGAAAATATTTTTTGGCTCGCCTGGAAATTTTTCCAGCCCTAATTAATTAGGATCTTTGGTGGCAGAAGGGCCAAAATGGGGGCAGGCAGTAATTGCCGTCGGTTGAGCTTGATTCTTAGGGGCATCACGGCAAGTAGTCCGGGCACCTAAAATTGCTGTAGAATTAGTGACGTTGGCTCCGGGTAAATTACATTTTCACTGATTGACGTTTTCATCATGGCTGCAGTAGCAGTTTGTGTGAAGTATTGAGCAGGGTAATTCAGCAGGGTAAATGGCAAGGTTAGAAAAAGGGTGTTAAGGGTTTCACTAGGTCTATTTTTACTTATATTAGTAATATGGAATATTGTAGGCTACTGTAGCTATCAACCCATTATTACTTTGTTTAAATATTTTGTTTCCCAAATGCTGTAAAACAGTTTTATGAATTGAAAGTTGAAACGAATGCAAGTTTGAAACCAAAATATATTAACTAGACCTAGGCTATCTGGAGACGTGAATAATAAATTTAAAATGGTTTTCTTTTCTTTTATCCCATTTGTAAAATATAATAAAATAGAAAAAAATGGGAATATCTTTAGCCTATTATTGCAGGTTATTTGGGAGAAAAATGTTGTGTGTATTCATGATGGGGGGGGGGGGGTTAAACACAGTTTAACCACTTGTAATTTATCATTTTTATTTGCAGAACAAACACTTTGATCATGGATTGGAAATGCAAGCTCTGTTATTTCACATGTGACAAAAGGGGTTCCTTACTCAGACATTATAGATTACAACATGCCCATCAAAACAGATACAGAGTGTTCCCATGTTTATATGAAAGTTGTGTTATCACTTCAAAAACTATAGCTGGCTTAAAAAATCTCATGTGGCAAAATCACATTCACTCAAAATATCCAATCACCTTGAGTTGTCTTTCAAATGCCCTGTGTGTCACCAGCCTGTTAATGAGTTGATAAGTCATTTAAACAGACACCTTAAATTGTATGAAAATGTTCAGTGTCCTTTTCAAGGTTGTGAATATGTGACCAATATTTTAAGCTCATTTTCATCTCATAAAAGTCGAAAGCATTGCAATTCTGGCCCCGATAATTTCTCAGAAAATTGTTTGTTGGATCAGGAAGTTTGTAATGATGACATATATTCAGGTAGTGTGGACTGCTCAGATCTTGACACAGTTCAGACAGATTGTTGTGATTTTAATGAGTTGGAGGTTCTTGGTCAAGAATTTGCTCGGAATGATAATGACAAAATTGTCAGGAGAATTGCCCTTTTTTCTTGAAGTTGGAATCTGTTTTGCATGTTCCCACTGCAACAGTTAATCAAATAGTTGATGAGCTCTTAGATGTGCATAACTTGTCATGGTCTGTGATTCACAATCATTTAAGACTTTCCTTTGAAAATGTGGAGGGGCTTAAGAAAGAGGACATGACGCGAGTCATGACTGTCTTTTTGGAGGAATAGCCATTTGTAAAATGCGTGAGCAGAGCTGAACAATCTGCAAATGGGATTCTTTCCTCCCCTACTTTAAGAAATGCATATTTAACGGAACTTTTCCATTGTTGAAGCTAGAGACTATGAATTAGGTAACTTTAATAGCAAACTGTGTTGGATGTGATATGTGTCAGTACCTTTCATGTTGCAAAAATTGCTACAGAGAACAGATGTGTTAGATAAGGTTTTATCAATTGAAGAGAAAAGTACTGAATACTGTACCTTTAAAGATGGATCTGTGTATAAGAACAATCCTTTTTTGAGTTTGAGGAAAACAGGATAGGGATTGGCTTATACATTGATGAATTTGAGGTGTGTAACCCCCTGGGAACATCCCGAAAAAAGCACAAAATATGTGCAGTCTATTGGGTGCTGGCTGACATGCCTGCAAAGTTTCGTTCTAAAATTCATGCTATTCAACTTGCTACATTAGTCAAGTCAGTGCATTTGACAGAATTTGGCTTCAAAAGAGCCATGTCCCCTCTTTGGACAGACTTGGCATTTCTTGAAAAGGAAGGTGTTTTTATTGAATCACTTGACAATCTTGGAGCTCATCAGTTTGGGGGATTTATTGAGAGTTTTGGTCCATATGTTATGCGACCGTGTAGAGCATGTATGATTACAAATGTAAATTTGCAGAATCCGGATTATAAAGTGGATGAAGGTCAAAAACGAGACAAAGAAAATTATACTTACCATGTCCACCAAGTGAGAGAAAATCCATCAGTTTCAAACTTACATGGAATTGAACAGGATTGCGTCTTACATGAATATCTAGATCATTTTCATGCAACCCAGGGTCTTCCATTTGATATTTCTCATGATCTTTTAGAAGGTATCATTCCGTATGAGCTTGCATTGTGCTTTAGTTACTTTATTTCTCACAACTATTTGACATTGGAGTCTCTGAACAAAAGAATCCGAGAATTTCAGTACAAGTCAGTGGATAGAGTTAACCAACCACAGTTTTTAAGTGCTTATTTTAAAACAAAAGGGCACAATCGGTGGCAACTAAAGTGAGAATAGAACCTTGATTCGTCTGTAACCTTTGCTCATCGGAGATTTTGTTCCAGTGGGTGACCCTGTCTGGGCTGTGCTTAGTTCGCTCAAGGAAATGTAGAATTATCTCACAGTCCTGTCTTTCTTTCAGAAAATATGGTAGACATGTTGAACAGAACAGTCAAACAGCATAAGTGTCAGTTCACATCAAACATTGCTAATGCAAGAATCAAACCAAAGCACCATTATGTTGAGCATTACAGTGAGAAGGTAAAGTTATTTGGACCTCTTGTTCAGGTGTCTACAATTAGATTCGAGGCAATACACAACTTTTTCAAAAGAATTATTCGCAATGTGAATAATTTTAAGAACATATTGTTTACAATGGCAAGCAGACATCAAAAAATGATGGCTTATCATCTGGCTTCCCCCTATTACTTGGGGATACCTGTTGTTGTGGAAAATCATACATATATATCTCTATCTTTTGTCAGAAAATGTGCAAAATGCACTACCGGATGACATTGGCATCAATAATGGTCTCAGAAACTGTTACTTTACATGGGACAAAATACTGCAATGATATGTTTGTATCGATTCCACATGAGACTGGTGCATCTCAACTTGTAGAAATTCAGAATATCATTGTACAGAACAATATAAGGTTTCTGGTAAGGTTTGTATATTGCTGTTTCTAACAACCTTTTTTGATCATATAGGGTAACAGAAACGGATAAATATATGGTTTTAATCCAGATGAATTGACTAGCTACTATCCCTTGCCATTGTACATAGTTAGTGGTGTGAAAATGGTGGTTTTGAAGCATTACATGAAGATAAACTGTCAGTAGGAACATAATTCACTAGTATACTACTGTACATTATATTTGATAGGGTGCTGTTTTATTGTGCTACTGGGTATAACATGATTGTTTGTATTTTACTGTAAAGCGCCTTAGAGCAATTTCTGATTGGATAAGGCGCTATAGAAATTTTGTATAATAAATAATAAATAATAAATAAATAAATATAATATTCCATGAGGGACATGTTGCTATTTAAAGCCTAAAAGTACACAGGTTTTTGTGTTAAATATGGCTCATAGATTTCAAGTATAGTGTGTGCACAAATGTTGCTTCAAAATTCCTTTCTTCATGTAGGCCTACTCTGTGGTTGACCTTACTTGTACTGAATTCCAGTAACCAAATTTGTTTTTTCGTTTACATATTCCATAATAAGTAAAATGTAAAATGATAAGTAAAATGGCATCCTACAAAATGAGAGTAATGGTTTCGGATTCCGATATCAGAAAGTTATCTATTCCGCAGCAGCCGGATAATCTGCAAAACTTGAAGGCAGTTTTACAGAATGAACTGGACCTTGAGAGTAACTTTACAGTTCAATATTCAGATTCAGGTTTTGATGGAGTACTAGTTAACCTTACCAACATAAGTGATCTCCCTGAAAACTTCACAACACTTAAGTTGAACTACCCCCCTCCACCTTTTGATCCCCCTGTATCCTTGGATGGTTTGGGCAATAACAACACAAGTATTATTTCTAACAATTCATCTGACACTTCTGATAGCACTAGCACCCATGATACTATGAGTGTGAGCTCCCATGATACTATGAGTGTCAGTTCAAGTGACGATCTTCAGTCTAAAGAGGCAAAGTTTAGACAAGGAACATGGCCAGCAATGTTTGAAATTCCTAAACTTGGACCAGAGTTAGAGATAATCTTAGGAGCTGGTAACATCAGATACAAAACAGACCAAGTGCAACTTTCTTCGGAAAAGACATGAAAAGTCATCTTTTGAGTGCACTGACAAATAAAATTTGTAAACACAAAGCCTATCCATCCCATTTGGAGTTTGTAGAAGTGGCAAAAGGTGTTATTTCTAAGTACCCTTGTCTTAGTGAAAAAGGTGCTTCATCAGGCTGTGATGGGTTGGTTAATAGCCCAAAGTACAAAATGGGTAATATGAGATCCAAAATGCGTTCAGTAGGATGCTTTGAGATGAAAGTCAACTCAAGGAAAAGATCTGATAATGAGGCATCAGTTTCACCAAAATTCAAAAAGCCTAAAAGAGCAGAGCTTAATTATTTGCCAGACCTTCCGAATGGTGAGGATGATGCTAGTATGGAGGTATACAGAAAGACACTCATTGCAGAGGTACAGAAGAGAAAGAAAGATATGAAAGAGATACACTCGCTAATGACAAGGACGTTTGCACACAGAAGGCAGGAATTGGTACTAACTTCCCCATCAGTTACAGATATCATGGAGAGATGGCCAGGCTTGTTTATGACCAGTGGGGTAAGTTATATATGTACTGTATCTTGTCTGTGATTTCCCTGCATGTCGTAAAAGGTAACGGGTAAAAGGTAATGGGTTAAGTATAACCGTTGCTCTTTTTCCAAGAAGGAGTTGACTGAACTGGTACCAGGCATTGTTTCCGGGTGTGCCGGGCACTAAATAGAAGTACCGGGCTTGAAAGAAAACATGCCAGGTACTAACCGACGTTGAAAATCATTGCCCGGAACGTTACAATAGTGCCCGGCGCCAACAGAATCCGGGTACCCGACGGAAAGGAGGTCTGGTTACCCATTTACAAATTTTCTACCTGGTGCAAACTCTAGTTTACAAGCAATAACACTATTTGTAATAACACTATTTGTTATTCACATACAATATGTGGTAATACAGATCATACGGGTCCAGATCTGAGAGGAATGTCCTTAGGAATAGAGTCCTATATGTATATATACCATGAAGAGGGGAGGGGGGGGGGTGATCTTTCTTCTAGAAGGTGATACTGTCATATGATAGTCATTGAGTGTTACGAGGGCCCGTTGTAGCTTAACGCTAGTTACTGCTAGTGAGGAACCTAATGTTGTTATATAGAAAGTATTTGAAAAATTGCCTACGTGACAATCAGTATTTGAGAAATTAGGTCGGGTTACCGTGTCAGAATGTTATGATACACGATTATTCTGGTATATACCTTATGATGACGCGCTGGTCTCGGGTTAACGTCGGTTTACGTGAAATCGCGTGTAAGGTGTGCAATAATTTTCGTGGATTCTCTGGAATGTTCGCGAGATATGCAAAGGACTTCCAAGAATAGAGAAACTGGGTCAAGTGTATCGAGAAAGATCTAGATGATTCTTGACATGGCGAATCGTATAAAACCCGCCCAGATCGGAGAGTTTCTCAGTTTCTGAACGAATACAAGCGACGACACATATTATACCATTCTACTATATATCGTCAGTGCTCAACTGCCAGTGGTTTCTGAAGGACTGAGATATCGATACCAAGATTGATTCTACACTTCCATTCAGAAGTTTGAAGAGGACTTTGCTGTGAAAGTACAGTTTTCCAGTGTTTATTTCGGAGGTGAAGAATTTCTGTCTCCGTTGAGGAAGTCCGTTACGCCAGGAGTTGGTGGCTATAAAGCTGATTTTGGACTGACTCTGGTAATATTTAGTCGGCGAGAAGTTCGACTTGTGCTTCACTCTATTGTGGCTGGAAGTCCGTCTTCTATTTTGGAGCATCGCCGGAAAGAAGGTGACTGCTGTTTCTGGGATCGCGAGAAACTTCGTCGAGGACCAGTGAATTTCACGGTACAACGGACCGAGAATCGTCGTCATCAAGGTCGTGGCCGCTGCGGGATATCGCCGTTGGAAGAGACCAGCGTGTTTTAAAGTGTTTCCTATCTTGTTAAGTTTGTGAGTAATTGTCTGTACATTTGTAATTACCACTTGTTGTTGTTGGTTCAGACTCCATTGTTCAATATAGTTTACGTTCTCATTTAAAAACTCTAGACTCGTCAATTTGTCTGTGTTCCTTACGGAAACGAACCCAGGCTTGTGTCTCGTTAAAAATTAGTTATCGAGACCTCTCGCTTTCCAACGTAGCATTGAGTTATTCAGACATTTTGTAGTAATGTGTAAGTATTGTCAGTTTCCAAAACCAGTAAGTTTGGGGAAACACACATCTTGTTGGCACATAGGTAAATATGGCCTCCTCTTTTGCAAGTCTGCCAGCTGTTCCATTACCAAAGACCCAACAATATGCATGAATCCACTGGACTGTCAGAGAGTAAGTTTGTAATTTCCTTAATTTTGAGGTTCTCAAATCTAGTTAATTTTGAAAAAGGGTCATACCCATAAGGGATGAAGCGTTCTCTTCCTGGGATATGATATGGGCATTGGGAAATGCAATTTAATATATATGGGTAAGTAAACTCAGCTCATAATGATTTTTAAGAATCATAATTTAGAAGACTATACAGTAAGGGAGCGTGATGGGAGAGTGGTTAAGGTCTTTGATCCAATGATCATGGGTGCAAGTCCTGGCTGGATTGTTATGGAGTGTCTTTAGGCAAGGAACTTTAAACCAAATTGCTCATTTCACCGGGATAGAATGGGAACCTGCGAGGTAACTTGTCCCTAGTGAGCACCGTATTGTGGCAGTTGGACACGTTACCGGTGACCCAGGGGGTAAATTGTAAAGCGCTTTGACGCTCTGTGGCATAAATCACAATCCTATCAAACTAATCAATTAAAATTGTTTGCTCTTTTTTAGCTTTATGCAGAATTTGGGCGATTGACAAATATGAACCTGAACGAAACCTTCTTTGCATCTCTGAATAAACATTTAGACAGAATGGTGCAGATGTTGAAGTCAAGAAAGGGTGTTCATTCTCTGGCGATTCAACAGGAGTTACAGTCTTCCGAGGGAAAGGTGAGGTTTTTTGTTGTTGAAACCTTTGCCTGTCGTATGGCAGTTAATTAAATGGCACTTTAACTATCTCCTAGTGTAGCTTATGTCTTAGTGCACTGGATTAATGTACTAACAGGCTGGTTCCTCCATTCCAAAGATGGTAAGTTTGGAGAGTGGAGATCTACTCCACTTGGGTCACACCAAATTGCCAAAAAATAATTGCCAACATTTATTATGCTGGAATAAGTCCCACACAAACCCCTTTGAAACCAAAATATTATACCATTTTGCATCTAGTGACCTCTAAATCACATTTTTGGCCAACTCAACCCCTCTCATGATAAAATCCTCGCATCGATCGTGCCTGGCCCCTAGGCCTGTACCCTTCCTATTGATGTGCCATTATAACTTCAGAATCCTTAGTTCGTAATATCCGGTGAAATCCAGTCCGGCCGGATCTTAGAATTTGGGATCCGGTTCATCCCTAGGAGAGACACGTAAGTATTGTTGCTCGTAAATTCCCAAACCATGTAAGTTTTGGGGATTGTACAATTTGTCATCCTATTCCTCAAAATAATAAATGTAGTCTATGTATATAATGTAGAGTAAGATTGTGTTTTTTCTCTTATATGTGACAGGATATCGTTTCAAGAAGAACTGCAGTCCTGAGAAGCCTACCATTCTATTTCAAAGAGAAACAGAAATATTACAAAGACTTCAAGGTATCTATAGGTACATGTATTTTCCTGTAGGGGTGGAGACTGGAGAGTGACTGTGAAGTGCACATTCTGTACAAACTATTGCGATACAACACTATCAGATGGCAAATTAAATAGTGTACATATGCATGCGATATGATACAATATATTTAAAGTTGGGAAAATCTCAATGCAACATTTTTGGTATCCAATCATGGACGTTAAATATGAATGAAGGAGACTGGCTTCGGTCAGCTTGCGGCTTTGATAAGCCAATGCGGCTTCTTCGCGAGTTCCTGCTTGCAGGAGGATCTAATATACATACATACAATCAATTGTGGTAAGACGTGCAGTGTCATACACTTGTCTTATCTTATCATCATATACCACCCTGCGGGTTTAATTTGCTTCCATTCACTTTTTTTAATTTGTTAAGTTACTAAATAATATAGGATAACAGGAAGATTTTCAAATTTGAGTAACTGTAACATATTTTAAATCATATAAACTTGCTAAACTATTTTCATATCATGATTGGCTGATGAGAAAAAGATGGGACCCTAACCAGTCAATATATTTGTTAATGCTCTGCAAAATATGTTTTCATTTTTGATTCCTTGCCACAGACAAGAACCAATGCAGTAATGAATTTGTGTATGTGTGTCTGTATATATGTGACACTGCTTATAAACACAATATCTTAACAAGGCAAGCATTACTTCTGCTCATACTTGTGGTCAAACACTGAAAACCTTGTAAACAATATCTTAAATAGGCAAACTTCAATTGAGTATTCCTCATAGTAAGTACATGTTCCTTATTTTTTGGTGGAGATCAACTGTCACTTGAGGTCAGCAGAGATCAATCGCTAAAAAAGCATTGACTATGTATGTACATTGCTTGTAAACACCATAACATAATATGGCAAATTCAATTAAGCTCACAGTCGGTATGTGTATTCATAATGAGTACATGATCCATATTGTTTGTGATGGATGTCATATGAGGTTAACAGAGGTGATTTAAACATTGAAAACTTTGTAAAGACCATAACGCAAACTTTTAAGGAGCATATACTTATTATGTGTGTTCATCCCTGTTGTTTGTGGTGCAGGTCTGAGGTCAAAAACTGAAAACCTTGTTAACATTGTAGCTTGATGAGACAGACTTCAATTAAGTACATACTTGCTTGGTTGATTATGCTTCACAAATCCTTTTGTTGTTGTTTTTGGAGGTCAAAGGTCATCTAAGGTCAACTTTATAAACACTGTATCTTGAAGGTTCCTGTGGAAGTTAGGTGCACATTCCAAGAGTTATGTAACTGCTGTCACGGTTCACGGCCCCTATTGTCATGAGAAAGCTGGTAAACAGCACAGTGAAAGCTAATTTGCATGGACTCTTAGAGAAGTCTGTTCACTGCAGCATTCTTGGGTTATTGAACACTCTGCTCCCATACCTAGCAGATACAGATAGGCCCCTGGTAGTTTCCAGGATAAATTGTTGGCCAGAACTCATTATCAGGCTAGATTAACATAAGTTCAAGTTGACTCTGGGTGTTTCAATCTTTTTCTTGTTTTACCATTTAGGATGCAGCTTTGGTGGAAGAAATCCGGGATTCCAAGCAAAGGATAGCTGTTTCAGGAGGTATAGGGGATCCTGTTAACATTTGCATAATAATAGATGGTAACGTAGTAATTGAAGACATTTCTGACTTTCCCTGTGCAGTCGCACTTTATTTTGGGATTCACTATTGCCTTAACCCTCAGTATTGTAAGCAACAAGGGAAAACCATGGAACTAATTCAAAAAGTTTTTATGAACATAGATGGTAAGAAACTCACCCCAAAAGTACTTTCTTTCAAGAACAAATTGTTCGCTTGATAGCTTTTCTTTTCTTTGAGACAAAACATGGTTTTTCTAAGTTTGTTTGAAACAAACTCCATTTATTTCCAACGAGGTTGAGTTTTTTTTTATGTTTCACATATTTCTATGAGATTTTCATATACAGTATACATTCATGGAATTCAAAAGGTCCATTGAGTATGTGTAACTCATGGATAACTATTTTTTGACATGGTTAACATAGTAAACATAGTAATGGAAGACATTTCAGACTTTCCATGTGCAGTGAGTGGCACTTTATTTTAGGGATCACTATTGTCTTAACCTTCAGAAAGACCATGGAAAAAATCCAGAAAGTTTTTATGAACAAGGAAGGGAGGAAGCTTACCTCAAAAGTATACTTTCTTTCAAGAACTATTTGTTTGCTTAATAGCTTAAGTTTGCTTGAAACTCCAATATTTCCAACAAAAGTTTAGTTTTTTCAATGATATCATTCTATCAGATTTCATACGTACAGTATATGTTCATGGAATTTAAAAAGTCTATATATATAAGTTAGATTTATACTTTAATTATTACTTGACATGGGCATTTTAGTGAGTTGGATCAAGCTAATGTAGATGAAATCCCAACAGTTGGTTTGCTGCATACTCTCGTTGGTCCCACTGGATTTAAAAAGCCTACTATTTAGTAAACAGAAAAAGCTTGACTGTAACATAAATTCAAAGAAATACACATTTCTCGCATCCCCCTTTTCTCCTGATTTCCACTTTTACTAATGCCAAATAAGTGTTTTAGGCAGGCTTTCTTGACAATAGTCCATTTGAACCGTACGTTAAAATCCCTCATTTTAAAGTGTTATTTCAACAATATTTCAGCTTGCTTAGCCAATAAATATGGGAAAGGGAAAGGGGCTGCTAACTTAAAAGGTGTGGATAAGAAATCAGTATTTATTTTGTTGGACTGTGGGGTAAGAGTATCGTTGTGCATAATATAAGAGAATGCTGGGAAAGTGTGATTGGCAGTATATGAAAAAACATAGGTCATGGCACCTAGGGTGGATCCAGGGTCGTTGTATGGGGGGGGGGGGGGGTGGGTGGTAATGTGTTACTGATCCGGGGATGGATACTTGAGGATATTTTTCTGACGCTGAAAACCTTGTAACAATGTTTATCAATGGGAGCAATGTTAGTTATTGAATCCTGAGGTATACATTTTTAAATATTAAGGGAGTACTCAGTTGTTGTTATGTTTGTGTTAATTTTGTTTTGTTCTTGTTACAGAAGATTGACAAAATAGAAAGTTTTTACTGAAATTTTTGGATTTGTTGTGATTACTCAAACGGCTTGTTGTGATTACTCGAACAAATTGGGGTAACCCGCTGCAAAAGGTTTTTCAAGTAATGTCAACTTTATTAATATGAGCTCTGATAATTCAATATGTATACGTTTTGAAGACAAGTAAAATGTAGTTTAAATGGCACAGATTTTTCGAGTAATCTGTACTGAAAATCATTTGTTTCAACAACTTGTCCATGCTCAGTTGAACAAATTAATTTTTTTGAGCTATCTGAACTGAAAAATCATGTGTGTACATGACTTGTTCATGCTCAGTTGAACTGTTTTATTTTTTAGTGTACAAAACTTGAAATTGTTTTGTTGATGTTAATAAAATTTGTAAAGTTACATCAAATATCAACTTTATGGTCAGTTACTTTAACAACAATCAGTTCAGATAACTTACAATGACATCAGTTGATTTTACTTGAAAAACCTTTTGCAGCGGGTTACCCCAATATATTTAATTTATCCTGATGCACTGGTTTTTACAATGTATAATTTGCAATGTTACAACGCACAACATCTCATTTATTTCCTATAACATCAAACTATGTACGCATCTGCTTCAATTATTAATATACTGAAAAGTTGCCATTTAAATGACCAATTGACAAGACCATATGTGGTCAACAAGTTATACTATGATTTCTTTGAGGGCGTTTTGTACCAGGACATTCGTCCGGCCAGATGATATTTGCCTTATAAGGGGACAAAATATTCAGCAGGATATCGTCCGGCCGGACTAAAAGTGCTATTACAAAGTACCCCCCCCCCCGGGCACTTTGTACAGGGAGACACCCAGCAGCTGTCACACCGGTAGCAACTTATGCCGCAGGCGCACCTTGGTATTGATATGTATGAATCCATATAAACTGGTGTAAACTTGCCCCGGTTGAGTATAATGACTCACATTATAGGTCTCACAATGTCAAGACATTTCAACGAATTTCAACACAACAATGGCTCTGCCAGTCACAATTGTTGGAAGTGTTTTGTTCTTTGTTCTTGGCGGACAAGGTCAAGAAGGTTATCACAGTGTAAGATGAATCAATTGCCCATTGGAACAGGACGATAGCAATGGTTCTATGCTAGGTTATTACACAGCGTATGCCTTCTGCCATTCCCAATTGTTGGAAATTACCTGTGTTCGCTGGACTGGTTGTGGTATTGCACAAAGTAAAGTAAAAGTAGGAATTTAGGACATTGTTTTGTGCGCACTATAGGCTCGAATCGTTTAGAGTTGCCTTTCGATGTATACGTTACTGGAGAGCTACCATAAAATGCATGAGGACAGAGTTATAAAGACAGAAATCAATATCTCAAGTTTTGGAATGACAGAATTCTTGCATAATGTGTGAGCTATGAACGAAGAGATATGGTTAACTTCACCTTTTAAAAATCAATTCAGTTCAAAATATTAAATGTTCCTTTCATGTCTATTAAAGTAAACCATCTGTGATCGAGGACGGTATCTAAAGAAAGGAAGCTTTCGATATCCGAATCTCAAACTATGCAACTAATAGCTTTACCGAAATCATGAAGCAATCTTGAATTTCTGTTTTCCTCGCAGTATTGATTGTGTTCTCGAATGAACCTTTTGTATTTTGAAGTTATTTATTCTCGAAACTCTCTGAGATGGAATGCATACGAACAACATGGAGAAGACCGGGGTGAGGGGAGGAAGGTGGGTGGGTAGTTGTAGTATTTATTTACATAAATCAAAGCTAAGAATAAAATAGTTATTTGTTAACAATAATGTTACATGACACATTCCCGGTTTTGTTGGCAGCAAAGTGTAAGGCTTTTGAACAAGGTGTTTAATTTTTTATTTATTCCACACAGGTGTTTTAATATTCATCTAACAATTCCTGCTTTCATTATTTGCACCATACTATTCAAACTACCATTTTTAATGTTTTGCCTATGCACCAATGCACTTATTGGTGAGGTCATTATACTTTCCCCAGCTTCAACAATGGGGTCACAGCACATTCTGTATGTATGAGCGACGCCACTGGCTCCAGATTCAGTTCATCAAACCTTTACTCTTAGGTCATGATATCTATACATATTCTCCCTAGATAATCAGCCTCTTAGACTATATTCTGATACATTTATATATTAAACTGTTATGATAATAACGCATAATATAAAACGAATGGGTTTTTTTTTTTTCTTTCACAGTTGTTCAGCCTTTTTCGATGACTGTATATATCCTGGTCTTTGCGGTCGTAGTTTTACTGGTTGTAATCATACTACTTCTTGCTTTTAACTTAATCGGAGGTTTGTTACTGAGATTTGCACAAGATCATATTCACAATCAGTGGTGCAACGTTATTACTCTGGTCAAAAACTTCAAGCATCTATTTGATGTACTTTTAACAATTTCGTGTGTGAATAAGTCCATTTGAAGCTAGGAAATTTATGTTAATGCAAATATAATATAATAGAAAAATTTGAGCAAAACTTGATTTAATCGAACTATGTTTCAACAATTAAATCAACAATCGTGTTTAAGTAAACTTTAATTTGTTAACATATAAATGTATTTTATAATGCAAGAATATCTTGGTTAATGACCTAATTGCGAACTCCAACATTCATAAATAATTTAAGGAAACATCTAATACTTTATCTTTCTTTACATTCAAAATATGTTGCACGTCGATTTTAAACAAGTTGCAGGTCGTGAGCAATGTGGGTCTAACATTATAGCATTGTAACAAACTATGTCTGCTAAGAAGGTGCAAAGGCAAGGGGAAAAGTAGATGGGAAGAAAGGAAATTACACCGTTATCCCGCCGAGTATATCGTAAAGATATTTTGCACAAAGAAATTTATAAACTTCTCAAATTCTCACATGGAAGCTTAGTTGAGTTCCTGCAGCGTTGCTGCTCTTGTTTAGGTTGCCTGTCTTCAATATCTCGGCTTGTTTTTTCTTGTCTCAATAACTTTCATATTTGCTTAGTCGTGTCCTTTCGTATATTTCGTTATTTTCTATTCTGCCTCATACCTGCAGCCATGATGTGCGTACCGTTTGCTTTTGTCAAGGCACATGACAAATGTTGCAGAATGTGCATGACCATAATAAGCTGTTATTGAGAATATTGCTACTAGGTGGCACGGGTAAAATTTGAAAAGGAACCCATGTTGGCAAAATTTCACAGCCTGGGGGAGGGGTGTAGTTGAGACTTAAATTTACACTGACTGATTAAGGTAAGGATATTAACTTTTACGGGAGGGCCAGAAATGGATCCAGGATTTACTAGCGGTTGCCCGTGGGATGGATGAAACCTACTCCCACGTATGGGGTTAAATGTTAAAACATTTGGTGCATTCTGAGGCATGTTTGGAGTATTAATTAGGTCTCAACGCAATGTCGGGCCAATCAATACTTTTGAATTCTTGTCTGAGGTTGGAAGGGGATGTGCTACCCATCCCTCACCTTTGGACCTCCTTTTGGGCATCCTGGCAGCCTTGGACAAAGTTTTATTCTTCTCAGGCTGAATGTAACAGCCTAAAAACCTGTTTTATCTTCATGTCATAAAAATAATGAAAAATGCATGTTGTGATTGGAATGAACTGAAATATTTGCTGAAAATTCTATCATTTGCTAACGCTCTTGGGTCCTCATTATTCATGCAGAAGGAACAGCGGGAATGAAAGCATGTATGGTTAGTTTAAAAGACGGTTGATTGCACGAATTGCAAAGACTTAACTCACAATACCACAAATTCACCAAGATCCGTATAGTTAAAGGGAGATAGTTTGCAGTACTATGTACCATACATGTAGCAACAATCCGGACGGCTAGTAAAGACTACTGTTTATTATAGAGCACAATAACAATAAAATAGTTCTGACCAGTGCAAAATAAAACCTAGACAACATAGTTGACATTAATGTAGTACAGTGAATAATAATTACAATTGCAGCACAAACAATTATGTTAGTAGCAAGTTTGACAGACTACGGAGTGCCTAAAGGATTACATGTAAACAGGCAATGTCACCTTCAAAACATTAGCAAAGATCACAAACAGAATTGGCAAACGTCTGATAAATCTGTACAATAGTACTATATATCATATTAACTATGTTTATATCCGGTATCTATGGAAATAAAATTCTCTACTAAGTAAAGATTCCAATTTTTGTCGCAAATGTGTGCACTGTGCATAGTATCATGTCCAGTACATGAGAAATAAACACAAATATGAAATCAATTTATCAAATATGCATGTTATAGATTAGCAATACCCTAATAAGTATTATATAACAGTCTTATTTGTAGGAAATGGATGCCATCTATGAGCATATTATTCAACCCAGAAAAAAGAAATATACAAAAAGTATATTTAACCAAATTGTGTCACATAGGAAACATTAATTTCCAAATTCAGTCAATTATATCATCTATGTTGAGGAGTTTATCACAAATTACTAAACATACTATAACTGCACCAATTTAATGATTTGTTCTTATATTGAATGATTTTATTGACTAAATAAAGAACAGCATCTTATCTGTCGTGTTTTGGAAGTGACACATCTTGACGGAAAGTTAAAAAACCATCAAAATTTGACATATCTTCATACCTTTCATCACAATTATATGTTATGGGGTAGTTCAAATTTAGGTTCAGTGAAAATATAGTATTGGTCGTATAAAATATAGGCCATTAAATGCGTTGCACCGAACTTAACGAAAAAGTTAACTTTGCATATGAAAGTTTGTCTAATAATGTGAAAAATATAAATAATAACGTTTAAGGATTGCCCATATTGAAAGTAACACCACTGATTGCGAATATCATATAGTTATATATAGCATGTTAAGTCTAAATGACGAAATCAAAGCTATGTTTATTCGGACCTATGTCTGTTATGCAGATGGCATGCATTCAGCGACGTCGTAAATTGGCTGCGGTCTGGTATTTCTCTTCACGCAACATGGACACTATAGTATATATTGTGGGATATAAGAGCGACGTAGTGGATTACCGTCGATGATAAGAGTATGATTTAAGTACCATTTTACATTTACTGAAATTATATTTGTAGCAAGAAAATGCAGCAGAAATTTAACGTAAATAATTTTTGAATGACCTTACTGACCATTCTACGACAAAAATTATACTTCCATCAAAATGTAATTTTGTTTTCTTGTATTGACAGCACGCAAGCGTCATGATGAGTGAGTTAACATGATTTTTACTTTTGGTAATTGATCTAATAGGCATCATCTTTTTAAGTTAGGACATTATCATTTGAATGTAGTTACTTGGACCACATGCATAAATAAAACGTTAATGTTGAGTATGGGAAAACAGTTTATCAAACACCCACAACCCTTTCCACATAGTAATTTAGGCTCAATAATTATATGTTCTTTAATAGTTTTGTGGACTCGACAAGACCATATTTCTTCTGTATTCTATTTGAGTCAATAGTCATGGTTGTTGCTAGTCCCTGTATTGTTTTGTAGTATACTCTAAGTTATTGTTTCTCAAACGAATCAGTTTCTTCTGTATTATAAGCAGTAGTAAATTGTCAATTAACATCGTAATATATGAAAACCTTGTAAAGCATCTCTCTGATCAACTACGAACAATGGAAGGGAGGAAGTTCTTACTAATTCATTATGAATTCTAAACACTTACCCAAATGTTTCCCTGAATCGATGTCATTAAAACTGTTTATATAATATCTAATTTCTACAAAGACCATCTGAACGTCAACACAGCGAAGTTAAAAAGGACAACGAACTAGTTCTGGCAGGGAAATACAAAGTTGGCAGTAGGGAAATGGTATGAAAATACAACTATTGATTGTTATGTTTGCTCTCGTATGGTATCATCTCAATTGTTACTTAAAGTTTCACTTAGGAGTCCGTGTAGTCTTTCACTCTAGATGATGACAGAAATTTCATATAATTATATACATATTTGGATAAGTTACATGCGTTTTTGCTTAAAGCGTTAGTCTCTTGTAACTGGAAGAGGTACGTAATAGATGTAAAAGAGTAAAGCGAGTTAATTGTTTAATTAAAATAATTGAATATTGGTCGTTTCGTCTAGAATAAATCCCAAGTCCGGGAACACGGCAGTCCGATTCCAAGCCAAAGCCGAGTCTAAGTATCCCATCAAAGTATTTTCTATTTATTTTACAGGAAGTTCTTAACACTCAGTTGACCGACTTTGCAGATACATTTAGGGACATACCAAAGAACATGCGATTGTTCTCCCTCTGTATGAGAGCTCTGTATGCAGAACACGCGATAGGGACCTCTTCATCAACGGCGAGGAAACTCAACAGAATTCGTAATGATACGAGGAGAGATGCCCTGGTCTATGTGAACGGAATTTTACCGGTATCAACTTCAGTAGTGAGATCCCTCAAAGAGTTCTTTGACATGTACGATTCGCTTGACTTCGATGAGTGGAGAGAGTACCTTCCTTCAATCCTTGAAGACGTGAAGGGTCACCGACAATGTTGCGAAACTCTGGTAAAGATGCACCAGGTAATCATGGTTCCTTTGAAGAAGAGACAGGATGAGGCGAGGGTATTAATCTCTGAGTTAACAGGTCTCACCGAAGAATTAGAAGCGAAGACACTGGAATTGGAAACATCAGCTAAAAGCAAAGACAAATGGGCATGTCATCTCTTATTTATTCCTGGGCTTAATGTCACTGTAGCTCCTCTTCTGAAATTGAGTGCAGCCGCAGACAACATTAAAGCTGTAGCAGATGGTCAGCAAAGTAAAATAAATAGATCAACTATCATCGTGGTAAGTGAAACCATGATGCCAGCAATATCCGCTTTTGTTGATGGTCTCAATGCTGCAGCTGGTTTCTTCAAAGTTATTGAAAATGACATCGCATCTTTTGAACACAACAAACTGAATGGGGGAAGCCATCAGCAGTTGCATTACAAAATAATGAAAAAGCAAGCAGTCAAAATTGCTACACACTGTCGAGAATTTTACGCCATGATTCCAGATGTAGAAAGTGACTTCAAAGCTATACCGGAGATGCCCGATGACAAAAACTACGTTCAACGATGGCTAGAAAAACAGCAGAAACAGATAAAGGAACAGTATGCAGCAAAGATCACAGACCCACTGAAAACTCTGCTTGGCTATCTCACACTCACAGCTGATCTTACGAATAAAAAACTGAAAGAGGTCTAATTTATTTTTTCGTTTTCATTTCCAGTTGTCCAGTTGCTGGTATGTAGAATAGAGAAATGGACATCCATAATTCCTTAAACGTTCCTAGACTCGTTATATGGTTGATTCACATAAGACTGTTTGAAATAACTTATTTTGATTGTCTACGGTGTAGCAATATACTTGTCATGGGTTATAACGTAACATGCAACCCTCTCCCCGGTTGGTTCCGACATTTTGATTCAACGTATCAGAAATGTTACGTATGATTACTACTGTTGCACTTTTCGATAGTAGAAATGTATTAGATGTAATGAAAACTACACTCCTTCTTAATTTGCCTGATTATTCGAAACTTGTGAACACAAGGTTGTGACAACGTGCTTACGTGGAATTAGTTTTTTTGTGTGTGTTATGCTACCGTTAAAGGTTGTGATGTTTCGTTATAGGCTAAGCTATATGTAATGAATCAATGTTAACTGGTATATTAACTTTTTGCTTCTTATCTCAAGTTGTATTTGTTTTTGGTATTCGTTTCACTTGGTGTTTTAGGGTCAAATGTAGTATAAATGCGTAAGTGGAAGGGCCCGACCAGCTCTCACTCTTGAACCGGTTCCTCTAAAACATTGTTCATCCGTTTGCCATTTATTATGTAGATTATGATTCAGCTATTAATTTCTCAATTTCTGTATCAACTTTAAAAAAAGTAATGATCACTTAAAGGTTAAGATTTGGTGTTATTATGTCGTTTTATTTTCAACCCTAATGAGCTAGTGACGATACCGTGAACCATTTAGGCCCATGCAGATGGATAGTCGAAACATGCAGTTGCAAATAGAAGCAATAATAACATTTCAAACAAGGAACGGTTGTTGGTTTACAGGAAAGAAAAACAACATGGGGTGGCAAATACCAGCACTATTTTCAAAATCCATAAATCCTACGTCATCAGTGAGTGTTTTGCCGGCATCGTTAGAGTTACTTATAGTCACTAATGTCCACCAAAACAACAACTAAAATCATAAACATCAATGAGCATAGTGTATCGCAGATTCCTCCCCCCCCCCCACATCAAACATGTTAACCTCTTAATGTGAGTTTCCAAACGGATGGAGGGAGGGAAGGTGGTGTATCTGAAACCTTAATTTAGCCTCTTAGAAATGACTATAGAGCTAGCTGAGGCACAATTCATTGAAATATGATGACCTAATGAAAATATAATTTTTTGGGTGTGCACATCATAGAACGCCAATTTTAAAGTTAGCCTTTTTATATCCAACTCCAGTAACGAAACAGACACATGAAAAGTAAAGCATGGTGGGTTCTACAGGTGGTGTCGTTTCAAGTCGTCTTTATTGTAGGTAAAACACACAGCACTTTCTCTCAAATTAAAAAATATTTTCGAGCCCTTAAGAGGTGTTTCTTCGGAAGTATCTTTCTCACGTCAATCAATTGTTTAACCATTAGCAGAAAATTCTGATAGACATTGGATATTTCCGGCTTGTACCGAATGAAATTGATGTTTTTTTGAAATTCCTTCCCTGCCGCTGTCTGGGTGGTATAAATGCATCGATGTTTGATCCATTGTTACACATTTTCCAAGATACCGTGGCCTGTGACTGTCACCTGTAACGAATAAAAGCTTCAATTGGTATCAATCCCAACTTATGACTGGACATGTCACCGGTAGTGCAAACGGCTTCTTTTTAAAATTGTTTATAATTTCACAAACTTAGATGTTTTCGTTGTTAATTACTAACATTGTTTATATGTTTTGATTGTAGACTGCCGCACATAACGAACAGGTTCAGGAAGAAGCACAAGAAGTTTTGTACCATGACAAATTGTACCTTTACTTGAAATCATAACTATAGGCATTTGTTCAACGTGTACACGATGATCGTCCAACTGTTTGTATCTGAGTGGTGATTATCAAAATATCATTTAAAATTTGGATTTCACGTGTGTTTATTTTCCTTAATTGTCGTTGCGTGTTAAAGTAGAAACTGAACATATCTTGTTCTAATCTTGTATTTAAATTTTCTTTACTAATACTGTGACCTTTTATTTTCATGTTTTTGAAAAATTTTTGGGAACAAGTATGGTTCATAGAAAAAGAAACAAAAAGCCTTATTGCCGATGACGACAACTATGACAATGAAAGCTAGTAGAAATGGTTTATATAAACCGTTTATGGATACTAAAACTTAAGTCTTTCCAAGAATATATATATATATATATATATATATATATATATATATGTATATATATATATATTTATATAAATGAAAATCGTAATGAGTTGGAAAATCAAGATCAGTGAAAAAACTGTCAGCCTCCACCGGGATTCGAACCACGGGCCTCCCGCTCTGTACGCGGACACCCTAACCACTAAGCTATATGGACGCTGATTGTATGTCCAGAGGTTCGAAACCGGTAAGGAAGGTCTATATGTTTGGGACTTGCTATTCTGTTTATTTAAGACTTGCATGTGTCTCAAGCATGAATGTATTACCGTACCCTCACAGGATAATACTTCCGTGTCTCAGGTATGCATTTCTTTAATGGAATTATATAACGGACACAGGACAATCTTAGCTATTATACATTTGCATATAGGTGCGTGATTTTTACAAACACCACACGTGAATATGCCATTTTTTGGCATAGTGCTTATTTTCTCAAGCGATATAAATTATTTTCGACCTTTCCGTAAAACCTAAACAGTAATGAACGTCGTTTACGTATTATACACAGGGACGTAGCTAAGGCCTGATGATTGAGAGTGGGTGGGGGGGGGGGGGGAGATATAGTGGCTGAAATTCCAACTGGACGGGATTTGGAGCCAGAAAATTCCTCCTGCTGCATTGCAACCCGCAGCCCCCCCCCCCCCCACACCCTACTCGTCAACGATACAGTCAGTGTCAGTCAGTCAGTCAGACACTCCATCTTTCGCGACTGTATTTTGTTTTTTCGGTACATTTGTACCACGTGCATGCACTGGCCCTCACTTCACAAATTTATTAATCACTCGGGTTAGTGAGTAAGCAATGAGTATAAGTTATCTGCTTGATAGGCTACATAGACTACCAACTAAAAAAGCTATGTTAATGTTACAAAGGGGAAAACTTTTCTTTTTCAACAAATTATATTCGACGACATAGTGAACTACCCCAAAACACAGTGCTTTTTCCTAGCGCGCTTAATATTATTTTCTTTGGGGGGGGGGGGGGGGCTATTTATCACTCACATGAAAAAAAAATTAAATTGTTCACTTCATTCCAACTGAGCATTGGGAATGAAGTGAACAGTTAAACATTTTGCAGAAAAATGTTGAGTTGACGAGATACGATAAGTTGCCAAATAAACATTTTGCAGAAAATTTTACAATTGCTCAATTGGGATGAAGTGAACAATTGAATATTTTGCCAAAAACATGTCCAATTAACGAGATAAGATAAGTTGTCAATTGAACATTTTGCAGAAAATTTTTCAATTGCTCAGTTTAACCAACTAAGCAATCCAACATTTGTCTGTTTTTTTTTTGGATAAGATTTTATCTTGTTATTTTAACAATTTACTGAAAAATTTCACTTTATGGGCAAAGTTTATTCTTATGTTGATGGCCATTTAAAGCTTCCGTAGAATAGCATTGAGCGTTTTAATTGTATACGTTGTACAGTAGTTTATTAGGCATTTTTTTAGAGTATTTAGAGTATTTTAGAGTATTCAAAATCACACGAAGTTTTGTATGGTGGAGTATAAGAACCGCGAGATACAATTTCTTAATATGACAAGGAAAACGTGGTAAATATGACTGATTAAAGGTCAAGTTTGACCGAAAATTGTAGGTCACTCACAAATAGCAAGAATTTATGAAAAATAGAGTGCGACAGTCGGAAATTCCGTACTCATAAGCGTACGTATACATTTTAATCTAAGGCTAATGGGTACAGTTTCTTCCTCGTTATGATCCCCCACTATAATTTTCAGTTGATATATGTAATCAACATATTATGTTAAATTAAAAGTAAGTATAGGTATCATCAACCTATATATGAAATTGATCGCAGAGTCAATCAGGCGTAATAGATTTAGGGAGGGGAAATTGATTGTGGGGGGAGGAGCTTCGAGTTCAAATACGTATACTCATCAAAAGTAGTCTGTAATGGCCCCAAATTACGGCATGCTGTAATTGCTGGAAGTTTTCAAAAAAGTCCTTTCCTGAAGGTGTTCACTCTCCATATTGTTCGCTGACATTATAAACACACACAACAAGATGGCTAAATTTCCCAGTTAGGTAAATTTCCTCCAAGGTGGTTAATAAAACAGTTTAAGAATTTTAACATAAGGTGACCATATTTTAATATGTAGCATATATGGGACCAATAAATCATACGTAGTATGATTGTAATATTTAGTAGTGTAGGGTCTACTCGTTTGTATTGGGCTTTAACCTAGTGAATTTGCATATAACAAGGTTTGAACCTAACTGGAGACCAAAACTTCCCGGTATGTAACACCTTCGAAAAATAAATGAAGAGGGGGCACAATAAAGTTACTGTCACACATGCATGTTAACAATATGTATATGTGTATATATGTATATGTGTCGGAGGGGGGGGGGTCGGGTGTCGGAAAGAGGATTCAAGAAAGTATGTAATATAAAGGCTTCTTAAATAGTGCAGTTCCTAAAGGGTCTACCCGTTTGTACTGGGTTTTAATGCTTTCTAAATCGCTTAATTTTCGAACAGTTTCTGTGAAGACTACTATATTTCAGTCATACTTTCCCAAGCGTGGGCACAATTCTCCTAAGCGTGGGCACAATAAAGTTACTGTCACACATGCATGTTAACCAATATGTATATATGTATATGTGTAGTGGGGGGGGGGGTCGGGGGTCGGAAAGAGGATTTAAGAAAGTATTTAATATATAGGCTTCTTTAATAGTGCAGTTCCTAAAGGGTCTACTCGTTTGTATTGGGTTTTAATTCCTTCTAAATTGCCTAATTTTCAAACGGTTTCTGTGAAGACTACTATATTTCAGTCATACTTTCCCAAGCGTGGGCACAATTCCCCTAAGCGTGGGCACAATAAAGTTACTGTCACACATGCATGTTAACAATATGTATATGTGTATATATGTATATGTGTCGGAGGGGGGAGGGGGTCGGTGGTCGGAAAGAGGATTCAAGAAAGTATGTAATATATAGGCTTCTTAAATAGTGCAGTTCCTAAAGGGCCTACTCGTTTGTACTGGGTTTTAATGCTTTCTAAATCGCTTAATTTTCGAACAGTTTCTGTGAAGACTACTATATTTCAGTCATACTTTCCCAAGCGTGGGCACAATTCTCCTAAGCGTGGGCACAATAAAGTTACTGTCACACATGCATGTTAACCAATATGTATATGTGTATATATGTATATGTGTCGGGAGGGGGGGGGAGGGGGTCGGAAAGAGGATTCAAGAAAGTATGTAATATATAGGCTTCTTAAATAGTGCAGTTCCTAAAGGGTCTACTCGTTTGTACTGGGTTTTAATGCTTTCTAAATCGTTTAATTTTCGAACAGTTTCTGTGAAGACTACTATATTTCAGTCATACTTTCCCAAGCGTGGGCACAATTCCCCTAAGCGTGGGCACAATAAAGTTACTGTCTCAAATGCATGTTAACCAAAATTTGTATATATGTATATGTGTCGGGGGGGGGGGTCGGGGGTCGGAAAGAGGATTCAAGAAAGTATGTAATATAGCCTATATATTACATACTTTCTTGAATCTAGATACATAGGGCACAAAGCCCAACCGTCTACCCATCATGCTGATTTTAATTAGACAGAGATGTTGGAGAAACTGCTTTACAGAAATGTTTGGGACCCTGGGGAGTAGATACTCCGAGTAGTAGGAGCATCAACAATTTATGAAGGCCCACCAATAATTAAAGGAGGAGCACAATACTCATGTGATGTTACATCAGGGTGAAGTTTTTCACATGGTGGTGAGACAAAATAAGGGGTGGGGTGTGGAGAAACTATAGTCTAGCGCATGCAGCCTGAATCCAGCCTGGCTACTGAAAGGTACCTAACAGATTGACTTAATGAAACAACCAAGATATCATTATTGCTGTGTATAAGTTGAAAAATATGTCATCGCGCAATGCTAGTTTGGATATATCTTCCCCGAATATATTTTTCTGTATACTTTGTGACTATTTTCAATTGATGTATCGGATTGTCCAAGTGGAAACTGGTACAGTATATGCATACTTCAAAATAAAGTCAACATGGAAGATGAAATAGATAACCTTTCTAAAAATAGGCATATAAACCGTGTATTGTAGCATTTTTAGCAGTCTGCCACAGTACTTTGTTTTCTGTTTGCAAGAAGTCTCCTCTTCTGTAATAATACTTGTTTTCGTTTTGTAAATTGATCTCCATTTTGTAACTCTCACAGCCTTCGGTGATACATAGTGACTCACATGTTGCATGTGGCTGAATAAATCCTCTATCTATCTATGTGCATACTTGTAATTGTAGGCAAACAGCAAGAGCAGACTGACATCTCAATCTTATAAAGGTTTGTTAACCATTACTTGAGTTGATACATCGATAATTGTTATAGTTATGCTAATAGCAAAAGTGACTTCCAAGTAACTTGTTGCTAGGCAAGCCGTATGCTATCGATCGTCTATGTCACCGCCAGTGAAATGCGAAACAATAGACGCAACCTTGCCGTAAGCTAATCCTGATCGATAGTTTAGAACATGGCGCCATTTATCAATGTCGTCATTGGCAAAAACATGCCACGTCAGCTTAAGCAGATCCTTTCCCTTTATTTAAGTCAGATAAAATAATTGGAAATGCATTGTTGACACCCGAAAAATTGTTACGTCTTTTTGCTGGAATCATGAATGAAATATCAAAAAAAATTAATCTTGCCACCAGTGTAGATTTTTTAAATTCATTTACATCTGGCCTCTCGGGAAAATTCCAGGAAGCTACTTTTGGATTGGAAGAAACGCCCATTCGGATCTGCATTCTTTCTACTGAAGACATCCCTCCTTGTTCTCCTACTTGTTGTTCTGTCGTTTTCACCAAAAGTGAAGTAATATTTGAGGTAGGCCTTCATACGACTTGCAAGATTATTATTTTCTCCTTCATTGTAAATTAAAACATCGTAATATATGCCTATTATCCTGTATGTTTTGTTTGTAATTTACAGACAGTGAGTCAAAATCCTAATTTTGCGCTTGACTATTGCGTTTCAATGTTTTAATAGCAAGGAACCTTTAATCTAAATCTGTTTTGGAAATCCATTGTTGACACCCGAAAAAAAAATTGTTACGTCTTTTAACTGGAATCATGAATGAAATATTGGCTACTCTCAAACAGTTAACCAGTGTAGTTTTTAAAAATATATTTTACATCTGGCCTATCGGGAAAATTCCAGGGAGCTATTTTTGGATTGAAAGAAACACCCATTCGGATCTGCAGTCTTTCTACTGAAGATATCCCTCCTGATTCTCCTACTTATTGTTCTGTCGTTTTCACCGAAAGTGAAGTAATATCTGAGGTAGGCCTTCATACGACTTTCAAGATTATTATTTCCTTCTTTATTGTAAATTAAATATCGTAATATATGCCTATTATCCTGTATGTTTTGTTTGTAATTTACAGACAGAGAGTCAAAATCTGTATTATTCGTTTGGCTATTGCGTTTCGTATGATTGTATAGCAAGGATATTTTAATCTAAACCTGGTCTGCTACTCAATATGATGGCTGGATTGGGTGTCAATGTTGGATATGCACTCGATAATTCTAACCTATAGGTAGAAACAAAAGGCGGTTTCTATGAGCTCTAAACTATTCAGTAAATTCTTCTTTGATGCATGAGTGCTTCGTTGATTTTATAAAATATATACATGTATTGTTTGTAACGACTCTGTAAGTATTGATAATGGAAGTGCGAGGGCGGTCATATCAGCCTGCTGAAGTTATAAGTTTCATAAAGGCGACTGAAAACGCCTTTTGAAAGTTTACCATTAATTACAATTTATTAAATTAACAGCATACTTTGAGATGAAATGAGGGTGTAGGCGGTTTTACACTATCTAACGCAACGTAGTAGCCAAGAACCTGAAGTATTTTTAAGGGAGGGCCCGAAGAACATGAACTTATAGCATGCTCCTCATGGTGAAACATAATTGCACCTATTAGGTGAATTGAGTGTACTTTTAATAGTAAGAAAGACTAGCGTAGGTTCTTATGACCAACTAGACCGGTTTCTGCTCTCAACTTTTATAGGAGGAGCTTCATCAGTAGTAAGCCTTTGAATATTTTATATTCGGCATGAGCGTCTCGTTCTCAAAATGCATCTATTTTCTGTGCACGAGTTTTTATGGACTCATGGTGCAACTATAAGAGCATCTAAAAAAGATTCGTGTGAACCTTGAGAGTTAGCTGATTCTTCGTTAGTACGAAACCTTGAGTTAACAAGTAAATCTTTGAGATTTTGGGCCTTTTTGTAGGCTAGAATCGGTTCTTTTGGAAACAGTTTGGATAATTCCGCGTGTTGCGAGATTAAGTGCCAATGTTTCAAAAGTGCTTTTTTTTCAAATGCGTTTTGTAAACCTTTTTGCTTTTTTTTGTGTAAAGACGAAGCGGATTCTCATTTATCCTTTTAGGTCTTTCAATGACTTGAGAATATTACTTCGTTTAGGTTTTTCTGGAATGGCTATGAACTTCAGACCTTTTTCCAGCGCAATAAACTCTATATTGGACATGTTTCTGTCTGATAGGTTCTTTACGAACTTTTTTAGTGTTTCTGCTTCTTTTCGAAGATTTTGGGCTTTTGAGTGACTACGTATAGTCTGTAGCTCCCTGTTGGTGGTGCGGAATTTTTCGGAGCTTTTAGTAGCTTTCACTGATCGGACATATTTCTTTTCTAGAAATCTCTCCCGTTGCCTTTTTGCCTGGCGGGATAACTCTTCTCTCCAGATACTACGGAGTGTCCTGCCTGCTCTTTGGAGTACTTGATTCCAAGAATCAGTAATCTCCTCCGAGTGGTTCAGTAGCCCCGGGAGTCTCTAGGTGGATTTGAAGAAAACCATAATTATAAGCATATTGTGGGGAAAAATGATGTACTACAAAACCAATTATCATATTGAGGACAACATATATATATATATATATACGACAGGTATCGAAGAAAATTTATAGGTAGATGATAGGTGGAAGAAGGTGAAAAAACTTCAATGTTCAAGTAACACCAAAATCTTATTTATTTCTATGTCATCATGGAACTCCTGCATTAGTAAAGTTTCCATGCCATGCATTTCAATGGCAACAGTCGCGATGGTAACTTTGACTCATAGGCTACAATTACCAACTGACTAGATATAATATTACCATGTGCATTGTCGTGATCCCGCTTCAGTACAGGGTGAGACAAAATAATAAAACACATTCAATACGCGTAGGTGAGATTATACTTCTCTTCTATTCGGTGGTTCGTGCATAACTGGTTTGACATAGGTGACCCCGGAGTAGATATATCTTATGGAATATATATACAAGTGACCTTATAGAGTATAGAATATATGCCAGTCGTTTAGTTAATCTATTACATGCATGACATAAAAAGCGATGAGTAAACAACACGAACAGTGTTTCGACGAATAAAATAAATTAAAAAAATAACGGTCAGGGTATATTTATAGCAACGGTGTGGCCAAGGTTTCACCATTTTGGCTCAATTCCATAAAGTATCCATAATCACTACCATTCAGGCTATGTCCTTAATTGAAGATTGTGTCGCATACAATGGAAATTTATAATTAGGCAAAGTAAATTTCACTGACTATTCATATTATTTTTTTGCGGTATTCCAATTTCAACTTAATAAAACCGTGTACCCAATTTGAACATCACAAACTCAAACCGGGTTCCTTCGTAAACAGGTAGACACTAGAAACGAATATATTCTTCAGAAAGACATAGACGGAGAACCTGAGACCGCCATGATCTTTCATATTATCTGTCATTGCACGAATAATGTGCCTACATTTTCTTGCTAAAACCACTTCCCCATCAGACAGAACCTCCGTAAAGGTAGTCCGCACAACAGGAACTAAACGTTGCCTTGTTAGCAATTCTTCACAACACTAAATATGTCTGTTCTTTCTTACAGAACGAAAACATGGAAGTCATCACGTTATTGTTGCTATTGGGAACAAGTCTTGTGGAATGTCAAGCTAACTCTAATGAAGGTAAATAACATTTTAGTAATTTGTGTTTAGTACTAGTAGTGTAGCAGCGTTGAGACTTTGTTGTAAGAAGCCTGAAAAGCTACGTTCGTGTGTAAAGAAACTGCTCTACAACATATTGTGTATATCAATTGGTTGTAGGCTGTTTAAATATGCCAAAATGTGCTTATTTTGTTTTGGATTTTGCTCACATTTTGGGTGACTATTTGATTTGAGTGAAAATTTTTACAATTTTATATTAGGTTTGGTTTTCTCTTTGCTGGCAGTAACAAACTGTGCACATGGCTGTGACTAGAACCAAAATGGCGGCTAGATGCCCATATATGGCTGTGATGAATTTGGATTTTTTTTTTTTACTAGCCAGGGTGGGAGAGTAGAGTAATATAAAACAATCCCAATGAAGGTTCTTCTCAACAACAATAAGCCCATGCACCAAATGTGACATTTGTCCGATACTGACTGGGGAACAATTACATGGAAAACAGAGGGCATATTTACCCGTTGCTTAGACTTTTAAGGCATAACAAATATTAATTTCTGAAAGTTTCATACACACAAGAAATATGATAATATAGAATATTGAAAGCTGTTTTGATGACTTCAGCAGATGTTGCCATGGTAACCAAAATTGATGTTGTTTTTAAGATTGACTAGAAAAAATGTAAGCTGTGATATCGTTATTTCTACTTGAGCTATGACCTCGAAACTTGGCAGGAATGAGATATTCTTGATTGAGAAAAGTTTCGTTACAACTTTTTGTTGGTTTCTGTGGTAAAAATTAGATTTCTGATAGTCAGAAACTGATGATACACTGGCTTTAACTTACTGTATAAATAACATAGTATATTGTAACGTTAACTCAGTCTAAGATACCGGTGGGGGTGAAGTGAGGATTGGGAGGCGCCTAAATATTCCGTACTGAGGTGGTGGTATGAAAACGATGGCAGTGTAATAATAACGACGAGCCTTGAATCTCGCTATTACATGCAAGGAGTATAACACACAGATAAACGAGAAAAGGACAAGCGCTGGGATTTCGCAATCTATTACTATAATCAGCCACGGTACAGACAATACACCGGCACGGAGCCCTCTATGTTGAAGACGAACAAGTACTTAAACGAAAATGGTCACAAATGAGTAAAGTCCTATAACGATACAAATTCGACCACAATGGTCGGAGCCAGAGCTACTACCGAACCGAATGATTCAGAACGGCATCAAAGACCTGTAATACTTACGTCCCTGTCTACATGGAAGGCACATGTGGTACTTTAACTGCATGTCCTGCACGTCAAATGAAGTTGGAAGTTGGTTTTTATTTAAAATTAATAGATTTCATCAAAATGCATTTCTGTTTATACACAAATGTACATCCCACACTTGTTTCACTTAATATGTACTTATGTTTCAAATAAAAAAGTAATAATGCAATAGCATGGGGTTCTTGCAAATTAGCTGATACTTTTTTAAGTATATTGATGACTTGTTAAATGCCGTCATAGGTATAGATAATGCACTCCTCTGGTAGCAATTTCTGTGACCTTGATAAGAAAAAAGCCAACTTTGATGATCGAAGGAGTTGTTTATTCAGAGGTTCCTCAATTTCTGTTTGGTGATCTGCTTCAATAGAGGTATCTTGATCTGAAATCGAATTTAAAAAGTGTAAAAAAATTAAAATTTCTCAGGATACCTCCACTATCTGAGAATGACCTACAGTTGCTTTGTTGGGTTGGTATGTGTTTTATTGTTGTTTATGAACTTCCTCTAAAATTCATGTAGATTGAAGTCAATAAAACTTTCCAGAACATCCTATTATTAGTATATGAGTGTTACACACACTATTCATCCACTGTGACAATGTAGAGTTGAAACAATTCGTTTTTAGAGATATCTGTGAGTGGCAGCTCATATTTATAGGCCGAACAGCCACTGACCATTCGTTGCACAGAAAATAGTGTTATGTTTTAGAAATGACAGTATGACACATAACACAGTTATGGCTCACTCAATTTAGAAAATACAACCGATGTTTATCAATTTCCAAATTATGCCATCTTGCTTACAGATAAAGAAAGCTAAAATGATGATTTAACATTCTTTATGTTGATATTCAAAACAGACTAACCTAAAGTACATGGTATTCGTATTTTACGTTATTTCTTGCTGGAAGTAAGTGGTGCCTTACTAAGGGGAAATCTCAGTTTCAATGCATGAAATGCCCATAATGTTGTTAGTTTAGGCCTAGGCCTCAGGGTCATAAATTTTCAGAGAGAGTTAATGTGTCCTCAGCATTCGTAGATATATACTTTGAATGGGTGTGTATCAATGCAATCTACTGGTTAAATGAGGTAACAGCACATCCATAACCGCCCTGACACCAGAGAGAGGTATATTAATGTTTCAATGGAAGATCTACTTTTTATAACTACAGGAACCAGTGCTTGCCACCAAAGGTGTATAAGGCAATTTGTCGTTGTTTTTCTTTTGCCGACCAACAAATTTGAATGTTTCATCATGAAATATCCCCCCTATCCACCTCTCTTCCCTTATAACTGTCTTTAAAAACAATGTCACAACCTATGCACAACCTTTAAGGTAGCATACGCCCATTAAAAACCCCATTGAATTACACACTAAATCACAAAAGTAATGTGGTCCCTAAGTCTATCTAAACGCTACCCATCACAGCTGACAAATTGGTCTTGAATGGCACCATCAATTTTTTGTATCATGACAGTGCAGATTTTTTTGGCTATCCGAGTCGGAAGTTTACGTCACTTGTTAAAACACCTCTTCACTCAGTAGTAAAATAATTTCGTACACTGCTCGTGGGAGGACTAAAGGGGTCTAAAATTTCCTCAATCGACCCAATTTTGCACCATATGCACTTCCATTCATGCACTTCAACAGGCCTAGGCAAGCCAAAGGAACCAGATCCTGATTGATAACGTATTTAAAAGATGTTTTCCTACTGCATTTTGGCACTTTTCCTGAAGGAGAACATCCGGGCGGATCGATATATACTCTGATAGGAGTATGTCACCGTATCTTCAGGCAGTGCGTAATCGAATCGAGAATAGCTACAGTAGATATTAACAAAGTTTGGGCCAGGTCAAAAGGTCACGAGAAGCAACCTATTATTAGTCAGTTGCTCAAAATCAGGCATGTCCCACAATCAATTAAAATACCCTCTTTAACTGCATTTTTACAGTAATGTGCAAGAACTGTTTTTTGGCATAGTAAACTATCAATCTTATTATTGTTTTCAGCATTTTAAGCTTCAACCTCACCACTCACCCCAAAAAATGAGCAAAGTAAGCATTAAAACAAGACATGGAAGACAGCCTACTTTGCAACACCAGATACATTATTTCCTAATAAGAGTGTGCTATGAGTTGTGTGCGTATCTTGTCTCTATGTGGCTGATGACCGAGATGGAAACTTTTTTGTCCCTAGCATGCAGATTGATCTCTACCGAATACAACAGGATTCTTCTACTCAATGTGGTACACCTAAAAGCCGTACATTAAGCAGGCGCCCCGGAGAGTTTTGAATTTGCGTCTGGTTTGCCTCTACAACATCTAACTAGGCGACAGTTAATTTTCGTAAATAGCGCCTGGTCATTTTCCCAACATTACTACATCCAAACCTGAAGTTTTTATTGGGCACTGAATCTCGAAAATTGCAGAATACCGCGGAAAATTCAACAAGAGAAGCAAAGATATATAATATCGCTGATTCGCAATAATATTGTCCATTCCAATAGCAACGTTGTATTACCAGGGGGCTGCTACTCTAACAGTACAACGTTCGTTAAACACCTTTATGTACCAGCATATATGTGTTTACGTACATGGCAACTCCAAATCAATAGAAACCGACTCACTTAAGTCAATGGAGATTTGGCTGAGCCTTCGGATTCTTACCTACGGATGCCCCTATGCCAATTTCCAACAGCCAGCAGCAGCCTCTCCTATTCTTATGTGACCAAACGTACATGTAATCGGATAGACTGGTCGGTGGGATATACTGTTGAATAATATATAAAGCAATGTTTCCACAATTTGATCCCTGGTGACTCCAAATGACCTTTGACCTCCCCAAAAATGATAGGCTTCTACTTAATGCGGTATTGTTACGAACCAAATATGAGATTGGTTCAAACCTCCCTTCTTGAGACATCGTGTTAACAAGCAAGGTGTCACCCCCCCCCCCCCCTTCTCTCTCTCGCGCTACTCGTCAACGATAAGGTCATTGTCAGTCAGACACCCCACCTTTCGCGGCTGTATTGTTGTTTCGAACTTGTTTCGATACATTTGTACCCACTGGCCCTCACTTCACAAACTTATTAATCACTCTGGTTGAGCAAGTAAGCAACTGAGTATAAGGTATTTGCTTTGAAGACTACATAGAGTACTAACTACAAAAGCTTTGTTAATGTAACAAAGAAGAAAAGTGCAGCCCCCCCCCCCCTCTCCAGCCAAATATACTTTGTGAAAATTCGGGCAATATGCTGAGAATTTTTCGGGCACCTACTGAGAGAAAAAATAATTTGCAATGTGTTTTTCAATGGTTTAAATGATATTTTTGTTATCATTTTATTGAAACGATTTCCTCAATAATTATAACCAATAAGGGTAATAAAACAGAAATTTTCTGTATGTTATTGGCATGCGATGTAATAACCTATGCATGTCTATATAAAATGCACATTATATTGTTGAACGCGCGTGGAGCGCGCACAAAAAAATTGTGGTTTTATTTTTCGGGCAAGTCGTTACTGCCTCCCCCCCCCCCCCCAATCAAATTGGGCTCCTACGCCTATGATTGTATACCAAAGAGACAATATAAATACTGTACTTACATGAAGCTAGCGAACAGGGTCAACCCTCCCAATAGCAAAATGAGTACTTAAATAAATCGAATTGTAACTGGCGAACGTCGACGGTAGCTCTCTTAGGCATTTTTATTAGAGTATACAGAATCATACGAAGTTTTGAAAAGTGGATCGCGAGATATAATTTCTCGAAGTGGCAAGGAAAACGTGGTAAATGTGACTTATTAAAGGTCAATTTTGAACGAACTTTTTCATTTCTTAGGTCATTCACAAACACAGGAATATATGAATAGGCCTAGGTAAATAAGATTGCGACAGTCGGAAATTCCGACTGTCACACTCCATTTTTCCAACTTTCGTCAGTTTTACCAACATTGGGGTGAGACACCCCCACAACCTACCCCCCCCCCCTCTAGCGACGTCACTGCATGCACGCACTCATCCGCTTGTGTAGCAGTATAAACTGTTTTCACTGATTCAGTAGCCTACATCCTGTCCTAGTCCCCCATAGGACAATGTATACTAGATTATACCAGTATTTACACCAGTACATTTAAGTCACCCGGACCTATGTTACAAGGCCTGTTGGTACATAGTGTCTTTCCGAACAATATATGCAATGGTATAACGAAGGAGGGAATTTTGTTACAAGTTGTGTCCCCGAACGCAGTAGCAAAAATTAGTAAAATAAATCAGTAATGGATAGTGGCTATATCCGTGTTATTAGAAAATATGTCGCATTTCGGCTTCCATATAGTTAGCAGTAGGTCAATTAATCGTGCGTCAACTAAAAATGGGAAAATTTGCCGAAAATGTTGGACAAATTGCCAATTTTCTAGGAGATGAGAGCTATCTAAGTGGTTTTAAAAACCCCAGAAAAGGATCTTACGGAAAAAAGTCAGTAGTTCAGACTGGCTGAAAATGGAACTCTTACGTATGTTACGATCAACTCGATCAAGGCCAGAATACACCTCCCCTTGGGTTCACAACTCAAATGACTAAACAATACACTGTAAAATTTAACTTTAAATATAACAATAAGTATTTATTTAATTGTGTGTTCAAGGTAATTAAAATCAAACAAAGATCATTTATCAATATCTAAGCAGTTTACACTAAAACAGATTTAATAAGTTATACTATAATTTACTCACGACCTGGTGTGTGCCGCGACGCGAGCTGCAGCATAAGTCCAGTGACAAAAAGTCCTGGTGAATATTCCAGCGAAACTTGTCGACGGACGAATGTCCAATATTGAAGAAATCCAGCTCCCAACTTGATGACTTCCACTTCGGAGGTCGACTACTAATGAATGTCCAAGTTGTGCTTGCAGCTTGTTTATCCTTGGATTCCTGTCCTTGGGTAACTCAGAGGCCACAATAAGTAGTGCTGACTGGCACAGAACCGAAGACGGCTACACAACGATGGGCGACTTCGAAGCCGGTAAACTTGTAGCAAATCCACTAATAAAAAGACAGCTATAACTTTACTGTCAAACTAAGTGAGTATTTACTCACACTGGAATTGTAGGATTTACTTGAGCGAGATGCTATTAAACTCCCGGAGCCAAGATGGTTAAAACAACTCTTGATCTCAAATTATCAGGTGCTTATATAGCCTTTTCACAAGTCCAGAAAGATCTTGAAATGTCCATCCATTCTAGAAGCATCTTACAGTAGCTCCAGCTCAGTTCAACCAACCCAAAAGGTCACTTCACCTTTCCAGGAAATCCTCACCTAGTGTTCTAAAAATAGCACAGGGGATTTCCCCTTGGCGGCACTCCAATGTTCTAGCTTGTTCCAATGTGTACTGTATTGGGATGATCTAAATTGTTCTCAAATGTTCTAACTCTTCTAGAAGCTTCTCAACTTTTCCAAATATTCTGCACACACCAGATATGCACACATACCAGGCAGTTCTATACTATGGTTCTTAGATTAATTTATAATATTCTATAATATTGATTTATAATACAACTATTTGTTGCAAAAATCATACAAATTATTGGGGCCTGTAACACGTATCATGATGGAAGGAAATTTTACTATCTAGGTCTTCTCAACTAGCCCAAATCGATACAACTCATAGTGGCATCGCAGGTAATTTTTGTAACCTACAGTAAATGATACAATCTATATCTGTGATAAGACCAGGCCGTCACGTAGGAAAGACGATGTTTTTCATAATAGTATTTAGGCCTACCTTACTTTACACGTGGGAAACTCTTTTCCTCAATTTGATGGTCACATGTTATGGTCACATTTACAAGACATTATTTATACATTACGTTGCATATTGCAATTTATTTTTCATGTTTTTTGTCAACCTTCACACCTGCTTATTCTGAATGGCCTAGTTAAATTTCTGGATACTAAACAGCAGCGCGGCAGCGCTAGCGTATATGGGGTTAACAGCCTAGAACTAAATGGGTTTTATTTCGCTTACGTTACATTCTGTGTGGCTTATCCAATGCTACCTGGCCTATACTTAAATTGATATCATATTTTGGTTATTCACCCATAGAATTGTTTCATAGAACACGATGTTAAATGGCGAACAGCCATTCCACGGTTAAAAAATAACTATAGGCTTGATTGGCTCACATATCATGGTATTCTTTTACCACGTTTGTTTTGTTGTAAAAACTCATTTGCAAAACTCAAGCAATCGCTTATTTTACATTAAAATCAATTGTATGCTTGACTAAAGTTGTAAGCGCTTGAAAAATATTGCCCAACATTTTTACCCAATTGTCGTAACTTGTTTTTATTTGTTGAAAGCAAATATGAGTAAATAGTTAAGACCAAAATCCACAGCTAGATTTCATATATTGTAGTCTGTTTGATAATTTAACCACATGGAGCTTTCTGTTTACAAAACGAGAACTTGTTACTACTCGGCTGTTTTGACAGGAACTTCAACATGATAAGAGCAATAATGTTTCAACTGAGTTTTGGAACCATTTCTCTGTAAGTTCCTTTGAGGAAATTACTAATAAGGATACACAAATGTGTGTGTGTCTAGGCCTATAGGTGTGGGAGGGGGGGGGGCATAATTTCTGAATACTGGGGAAGGGTCCCATTTTCTTTGGCAAAATAAGACATGTTAAGGTCTCTAGATGTAAAATGATGTATAATTGTACATTTTACTATAATGGTGAGCTAGCATTATTTTGTTTTTGTACTTTGGTCATACAGAGGGTGTTTTGAACCCCAATTGATCCTGATTCGGGACAATTAATGTTTTATTGCCATTATACAGTCAGACATTGTACAGATAAATCAATTAGGCACCACCACGCAAAAGGCATCAAACTTCTGGTACATCCTAAGTTAATCAAATTTGATAAATGTCTGATCTGTAATTGAATGTCACAAATGTTGTATTGGCTCGTATGGCTTAACCATTTCAGCTGTTGAAGTAAACTATGTGATATATGCATGGTCAAACATATGAAATGCGATCTGCAATAACAATGTTGAGCCACTGCGCCCATAAAAATATAAGTCTCACAATAAAAGATCATCCAATTAACTAAATGCCTGAGCATAGTTCAGTTGTACCTTACTGACCATTCTACGACAAAAATGAGATTTCCATTAAAATGTAATTTTTTTCTTGTATTGACAGCACGCAAGGGTCAAGACGAGTGAGTTAACAAGGTTTTTGTTTTGGTTATTGATCTAATAAGCATTACGTTTTTAAGTAATTTTCTGATCATTTGGATGAAGTTACTTGGAAGACATGAATGTATAGAACGTTAATGTTGAGTGTGGAAAAACAGTTTATCAAAAATTCACAATCTTTCCCACATATAAATTTCAGAATAATACTATGTTCTTTATTAGCTTGGTGGACTCTACAAAACGATATTTCTTCTGCATTCTTTTTTGACGGAGCGATATGGAGTCATGGTTGTTGTTAGTCTCTGTATCATTTTCTACTATACTCTAAATTATTGTTCCTTAGATGAATCAGTCTCTTATGCATTGTAAGCAGTTCTAAATTGTCATTTAATATACCGTAAGATATTGAGACCTTGTACAAAATCTCTCTGATCAACTATGATCCATGGAAGAGATGAAGGTTTTACTAATTTATTATGGATTCAGAAAGCTTTGTAAAAACGATTGGAAATACTGGTTTGAAATACAACACTTACCCAAATGTTTCCCTAAATCGATGTAATTAAAACTGTCAATATAATATCTAATTTCTACAAAGACCATCTGAACGTCGACACGGCGAAGTTAAAAAGGAAAACAAACTAGTTCTGGCAGGGAAATACACAGTTGGCAGGAGGGAAATGGTATGAAAATACAACTATTGCTTGTTATGTTTGCTCTCGTATGGTATTATCTCAATTGTTACTTAACGTTTCACTTAGGAGTCCGTGTAGTATTTCACTCTAGATGATGAAAGAAAGTTCATATAATAATGTACCCATTAGGATAGGTGTATTAGTTTGTGTTTAAAGCATTTGTCTCTTGTATCTGGAAAGAGTACAGAATAATTGTAAAAAGATTAAAACGAGTACGTTGTTTAATTGAAACAATAAAAAAAATGGTCGTTTCGCCTAAAATAAATCTCATGTCCGGGAACAGGGCATTCTAATTCCAAGCCAAAGCCTAGTCTAAGCATCCCACCGAAAGTATTTTCTATTTCTTTTACAGGAAGATTTTAACAGGGAGTTGACAAACTTTGCAAACTCATTTAAGGACATACCAAGAAAAATGCGATTTTTCTCTCTTTGTATGAGAGCTCTCTATGCAGAATAGGCGCTAGGGACCACTTCAGAAACGGCGGAAAAATTCAACAGAATTCGTGATGATACAAGGAGAGATGCCTTGGTCTATGTGAACGGAATTTTACCAGTATCTACTGAAGTAGTGAGATCCATCAAAGAGTTCTTTGACGTATACGAGGCGCTTGACTTCATTGAGTGGAGAGAGTTCCTTCCTTCAATGATTGATGATGTGAAGGGTTACCGACAATGTTGCCAAACTCTGGTAAAGATGCATCAGGAAATCATGGTTCCTTTCAAGAAGAGACAGGATGAAGTGAGGATATTAATATCTGAGCTAAAATATCTCACCGAAGAATTAAAAAGGAAGAGGGAGGAATTTGAAAAATCAGCTACGCGCAAAGAACAATGGGCAATGTTTCTTCTACTTATTCCTGAACTAAATGTCACTGCAGCTCCTCTTCTGCAATTGAGGGCACACTCAGACACCATTAAAGCTATAGCAAGTGGTCAGCAAAGTAAAATAAGTGAGTCAGCTATCTTAGTGATAAGTGAAACCATGATGCCAGCAATATCCGCTCTTGTTGATGGTCTTAATGCTGCAGCTGGTTTCTTCAATGTTGTTGAAAGTGACATCAAGTCTTTTGAAGCCAACAAACTGAAGATGGGATTAAAGCAGCAGTCGCATTACAAAATAATAAAAAAGCAAGTAGCCAACATTGCTACAAACTGTCGAGAATTTTACGCCATAATTCCAGAAGTAGAAAGTGACTTCAAAGCTATACCGGAGTATCCCAAAGACAGAAACTATGTTGAACGATGGCTACAGAAACAGCAAGAACATATAGAGAGAGAGTATTCAGCAAAGATCACAGGTCAACTGAAGAACATGCTTCATAATTTTACACTCACAGCTGAAGATCATTTTGTGATGGACGAAAAGGAGGACATTTAATTTATTCTGTCGGTTTTGTCATCACTTTTCCAGTTGCTGGACTTAGTATGTAGAACAGAGAAATGGAAATCCATATTTTTTTGGGGGAAAATAGCGTATCTTAAACGACTCTTTATATGTTTGACTCACATTACACTGTTTGAAAAGATTTGTAGTGATCTTCTAAGGTAATACCGTAATTTGAAACCCACTCCCTCTCCCCGGTTGGTAATGAAAACTGCACTCGTCCTTAATTTTCCTGATTATTCCAAACTTGTGAACACAAGGTTGTGACAACTTGCTTATGTGGAATTAGTTCTTGTGTATTGCTGCCGTTAAAGCTTCGATGTGCCGTTATAAGCTATATATTATGATCTTATGTTAGCTGTTATAGTCTCTATTTGCTTCTTATCTCCATTTGTATTTGTTTTCGGTATTCGTTTCATTTGCTAACTTTGTATTTGGCATTAATTAATATCTGTGTTAGGCGAAATGTAAACAAAAAGTGTTTTAAAATAACGTTTTATTTTACCATCAAACCACAGTTGTGTATAATTATTAAAGGCTATGATTTTCGCACCGAATTAGCCTTTTCTTACCCTACTCTAGTACCAAAAGCAGAGACATTAAAATTCAAGCATGTTGGGTTCAACAAGTGGTGTCATGTCAAGTCGTCATTATTGTAGGTAAAAACACAGTCCTTTCTTTCAAATTGAAATATATGGTCTAGCCGTTAAGAGGTGTGTCTTCAGAAGTATCTTTCTCACGTTCATCATTGCTTAACCATTAGCAGAAAATTCCGGCTTGTCCCGAACAGAATTGATGTTTTCTGAAATTCCTTTCCTTCCGCTTTCTGGGTTGTATTAATGCATCGGTGTTTGATTCCTTCTTACATATCTTCTAAGCCATGTAACCGTCACCTGCAACAGATGAAGGCTTACATTGGTATCACTCCCAACTAATTAATAGACAAGTCACTGGCAGAGCAAATTTATTCTCTTTTAAATTGTTTAGAATTTAACGATTTAGCATGTTATGATTGCAGACCGTATACCACATACTGAACAGGTTCAGGAAGAAGTACTTGTCTGCCAATTTTTTACCATAACAAATTCTACTTTTTCTTGAAATTGTAATAATAAGCATTTGTTCAACGTGTAACTTGTTGTATCTGAATGGTGTTTATCAATATATCATTTAATATTTGGACTTCCACGTGTGTTTCTTTTCCTTAATTTGTCGTTTCGTTTTAAAGTAGAGACTAAACATATATTGTATATTTTAATTTTCTTTACTAATACTGTGACCTTTATTTTCATGTTTTCGAAAATGTTTGTGTAACATGTAATTTAATATGGTTAATGTGAAAAGCAACAAGATAAACTATATTGGCGATGACGACGACTATGTCAATGAAAGCTGGTAGAAATCGTATATAAAAACCGTTTACGAATACAAAATTTTAAGTATTTTCAAGAAGAGCAATCGTATAGGGTGTGCATGTGTTTGACGAGTTTATGATGTTAGTTATGACAGAACACAATATGTTTACCACTGCTTTCATTTCGTTATTTGTTGCTTAGTGTGCAAAAAATAAGTGCGATCACCGCATTTACTAAGTATTTACAGTCTGTGAATTACCTCGCAATCTTTTTGCTAATCCAAGGTTCCAGCTGTTGAATTCAACAAAGCTGAGTGCATCCCTTGGAAAAGTGGTGGAGGGGATAAGACATTTACTCCTCTAATCACTTGCAAGTAGAGGCGACCCTACCGAACCGCCCCCCCACCCCACCCCCCCCCCCCCCACCTCCCCCTCAATCGACTACTAAGTTCGTGGAATATAATAAACATATTAAGGACAATGTATAGTAATGGTTTAAGAACAGGATATTGTTTAGAAAAGAAGGAAGTATAAGTAAAAATGTACGCTTAAGTCATACTGATATTCAACCATTATTGCCCACTGACAATACTGTATGATGATTGTATATTAGAAAATATACCTCAAACTTCAGACCAGCTTTGCCGTTAGTACCGCATGAACGAAAGAAATTTCCTTTTTTCAGTGACAAATATTTACATAGTTTTATCTACCTCATCAAAAATCTTGATGTTGCCATGTTCTAAGTATTTTTTGTTCCTGCAAATCAGATGTAGCCGTATGAGAATGCGCTTTTAAACTGTATTAACTTATTCGCACCTCTCTAAAACTTGCTGCTTTTAATGTCGGATTTATGAGAAGCTTCAAAGCAAGTAGAGATCGAAGAACTAGTCACTTGCATTCTCTAACAATCGAGCGTTACAATGCCTGTGGATCTCGACGGTATAAATAGGTTTGCCAGAAATCATAATAATCGACGGATGACTTTCATTTAATCAACCGAAGTTTGCAAAATTAATCTTCTTGGGTAAACTAATGGATCTTTGATCTCTTTGTACATACATAACAGGCGCGTATCCAGGATTTTCTAACCCGGGGGGCGCGAATTACTATCTAAGCGGAGCGCCACCATCGGTTGGCGCGGAGCGTACAAGAAAATTTCTGGTTTTGATACCCCCCAGATCACCGGAAATGGCACTTCTCGGGCTTGAAAATGAGCAACCAGATGTACACTTTTGCCTGAGAACCAAGTATTTCCCAAAAGTTTTTTCCATCCATAACCTTTTTGAAGATTGTCAGCAGTCACACACATCATGTTCGACCTCATTGCATGTCCTATGGATCATTGCTTTTGTAGGTTATTCTACGTCACGGCCCACAATATCCGAAAGCCCCACTTTTCAAGGTTTTAAGCCCATTGTTGAGAATTCGTGAATAAAATCACTTGAAAACATACCCATAATGTTGCACAAAATTCAATCTATAGACAACCAATATAGAAAAACCTCCTTGAACCCCTAACAGACAGGTCAAAATTGAACGAGTAGAGGAAAGTATTATGAAGAATGTTGGTGAGGAAATTTTCGAAAATTCCGACACAGTTAATTTATTGGTGTAGAAATATTGCAACCTCTTATAATGGCTTTTACAAAACTTGGTTGAAGGAACAGAAAAATAGCAGATATTTCCGATATCAGGTATATCGAAACCGAACACTTCACTCATAGGCGTAGGTCCCGTAGGAGGCGGGGGCTGCAGCCCCCCCCCCCCCCAATTGTTTTCCCATTTTTGTTAGGCACCTACTGAAAGAAAAAATAAATAGCAATGAATAGCTTAAAATGATCTCCTTGGTAATTGAAATAAAGTTGTAAGCTTGGCCGACATTACTACTGTAAAAGAGAGTTTTGACATAAATGGATCTGTATGCTTTTTCTCCATCTACATAAGACATTTGGTTGTTTACATTAGCATCCGGCGGTATACTGTGCAACTTTGACGGACCGTGCGGTACACGATCTTGCCTATATGATATTGGCATCGACATGTTGAATGCGCGCTTCTTGCGCGAAAAATTTTGGCTTTTTTTTTCGGGCAAGTTATTACAGCCCCCAAATCCAATCTGGCTCCTACGCCTTTGACTACACACATTGACAGTTTTTGAGGCTGTACATCGTGGACATGCATTTTCAATGCTCATTGATATGATGTTATATCTGCTCTTTGCTTTACAAATTCGAACAGGCGTGTAGCGAGTAATTGCCAAGGGAGGGCGAAGCCTGTAGGCAAACTATCTAAGCGAAGCGCCACCATTAGTTGGCGCGAAGCGTACAAGAAAAATTTTGGCCGAAAATGTCTCCCAGATCGCTGGAAATGACACTTCCCAGGTCTTGTAAGTTGCATCTAAGCATTGTCTATTTTGAAATTACTAGCGATGTCATAAAGAAAATTTGCTCGGGGGGGGGGGCGGTCGCCCCCTTCCCGAAATGCGTTATGTTCCCCGACGACTCGGTCGAGTTCAAGTACATTAGTGAGAGAGGAAAAACGGAAACGTCAAAAATGGAGTTGTCGGGGTAAGGGGTAGGGTGAGGCGCACACCCCCTCCGTAATCCTTGATCTGTCACTGGCTACCCTGTGTATATAATAGGGATCTTTCTCTTCCCGAGGTCTTGGCTATCTTCTACTCCCTCCTTTTCTCCTTTTTCTCTCTTTTTTCTTTTTCTTTTCCCTTCCTTCCTCTCCTCCTTTTCTTTTTTCCCCTCCTTTTCCCTTTTTTCTTCTCTTTTTTTTCTCTCCTCTTTTCCTTACCCGGGGGGCGCGCGCCCCCAACGCCCCCCCTGGATACGCACCTGCATAACATTATAAGTTTCGTACTTATTTTGATCTGGTTAGCCCAAATGCATTAGATGATACATACAAACTGTAATTTTCAGAGCGTAATACCCTTTCAATGTACACAAAGTTTGTTCTGTGCATAAGAGACAAACGTAGTATAATAAAATAACAACGTAACACATGTTAGACCTGTCAGTATAAAGCTACTACGGAAAAATTGTTAACAGACAGATTCATAAATCAAATGGGCGCAAAGCGTTGACCAACTGTTAGATAACTTAAAATTTAAAGTTTGTGTCTTACCTTTCTTGAGTCTTGCCTTTGCGAATCATTGAAATTTTGCTGAAGGCCCCCACCATGATTCCGCGGTGACTGTCATTAGTTATCGTTATGCCATGGTAGTCATGGGAAGGAAATATGGCAGGAAAATATGAGTTCCTGAAGTTCGCTGTAAATTTTGTGCACATCTTCAGTTTACTATTAAGTTAGAGGCTAATTAGTTATGGTACTCGCACTGCTATAGACGTTATCACCCAGACGCACACCCATATCTGAAAGTAATGACGTATTACATGCGTAACTCTTTTAACACGTATTGTATGTTATCAACGCGTTTCAGTTATAACAGGCTAACTGATCAAGTCATGTATACGTCGTCTGCAATGCTATCTCATAGGTAGTCAACTGCTTGAACATATACACACAATAATTATGTATGTAGGCTATTCCAAGTTTTATTATCTTTACTTGCGTATACCGCAGTATATCACTGATTTGAAGCTGATATAGTTCAGGACAGGGGCGTCAATCCCAATTGAAAAGTATGGGAACATAAATGATTGAGCATGTATAAAATTTATTATTTATATTGTGAGCGTAGCCTTTATCGGGTGGGGTCCATTGGCCGCCTTAGGGACCTTGTGGGTCAAGGGGCGAAGTCCTGGTCGGGGCCCAGGGCGGAATCACCCTTATAAGTCTTCAAGTTTGCCTTGATGTTTAGTCCCTATATTGATATGTCAGTCATAGACATATTTTAACAAACCACATCTGACAAGTAATGAGATTTAAATAATGATGTAAATGTGTATATGTGTGTGTATGTATGCATGTCTCTTATGCATGTAGAAATGCCCTCAATATACATTATTGTGTTGATATTGTGCTAACAAAATGTTGTTTAAATATGGTTTCATACACAGATGATCAACCCTCGCCTTCGGCTGTCTCCTCTCTGGCCGTTGCCGTTGCTCTCATAATAATCCTGTCTTTCATATCAATTAAAGGTTAGATTCTAAGATAGTTAATTACATAATCTAGTAATCTGGACCTATATGGAATATCGGTTGTATGCATGGATTACTTAGAAACGGAATTATTGCAAGACATGGGTATATTTTAAGTGGTATAGATAAATGACATAACCTGGATGCTCTATTACATTAACTTTTATCTCCACTTAAATTATATCTTTAATTTGAAAATGAAGCAAGACGAGATCTTGAACAAACATAACACATCGACAAGTTATATGCAGGGGTGTACGGGTTAGTGAAAATCCAAAGTCGTTCTCAAATCGATGCCAAAGTCGGTCAAAAAATTGGGGCAATTCAGCGTGGTTTTACACACATGAACGTAAGGTTCATAAAACAATCATAAAGAAAAAGAATCCAAAATGGATCTCTCTGTTGCCTCTTATACGTCTTCATACCCTAGATTTGGAAAATATTAAGGGTTAGGGTTATTGATATGTTACAGAGAGATTAACGATTTTAAAAGAACATCTGCTTTGTGCTGCCAGATCACTGTGGATGTGCAGACACCATGAATGATTACTGCATATTATATGAATACTGTAGGTGTAACTCTTCTTTAACATACCCAATGACTGTTTTAGTAGATTAAATATGAAAACAACATTCAATTCATAATAGAGGGACATCACACACATCTTAACTTTGATCTTGCCGGTGCCTGCTGAAATAAAAAAAATCCAGCTTTATTTTACGTGTATGCTTACATTTACTTTATGGGAGAGTATGCTCAAATTCTTCCTATTAGTACTTGCATTTACTAATGGAATACGTAAACTTGCCTTCATAATTCATCCCAGCTATTGTTAATATATCATTGTCTACTGGGAAATTCCCGTTTGCTCTAAAATAGACTGTACTAACACGTATCCTGAAACAATGGAATTTTGACGTAGATTGTTTCAAGTATTATAAACCTGTCTCAAGTTTGATATGACATGATTTGCAGAACCTTGTTGTTTATTGTGACCTATGCTTTAAATATGTCATTCCTTGTTTGTAACAGCTTTGTTTCAATAACATTTGAACAAATTGCTTGTTTTAGCTCATCGCTCCCATTAGGAGATATTGTAGTTCCCCCTTTTTTAAGAAGCAACTCCGTGACTTGCCCTCTTGTATTATTATTTGCCTCGACGTGTACATTCAATAAATTTCAATATAGTCCGGATCATTAAAAGTTAAAATTGATTTATCCATTTAATTTGAGTTTCTTCTTATTTTTACAGCAGATATGCAGCCACCTGAGTAAGTTAACTTGTTTAATTTATTTTGCGAATATATATTACAAGCTTTCTTTCCGATGATCCCTGGGTGGAGTGATATAGCTTTACTGTAAAGTAACATTACTAAGCACACTCCAACAGATCTGCAATTACAATTATGTGACACATAACTGGTAAAGAATATCTGTACTTCTCCCAGGAAGGTTCATTAGCTGCTCTCTATTCTAATCATAAGTTAATTAGTTATCATGTGCGATATTGCCAAACAATGTTGTTCTCGTGTGTATCAATTTGTATGTCTTGTAAACAGTATCCAGGTAAATTTAGTTCGCAGAATGCTATATTGTTTACTTAATAAGTTTTTACAAAGGTAATCGATAAATTGATACCATAACCTTTCCCACTGATGGCATGATAATATCCCAGGGTTTATGACAAGGACGCATTTCTCATTTCCTTGCACATCAGTGTTGATTCTAAGAGTCTTTGTACACACCATCAGAATTATCATTTAACTTACGACCGTATATTCCTAAAGCCTATTATTATTTTGTGTGATAATGTTCTATTTTATTTCTACAAAGACCATATGTTCGAGTGGCTAATGAAAATCCCCAACATATTCTAAAAGTGCAGAAGGCAATGGTAAGTCAGTATATATTTCGAGCAAAATTCTTCTAATTCAGTGCATGGTCACTGGAAGTGACAAAAAGTAACATGTATTGAAATTCACAGGAGAAGAGAGTACATTGACGTCCAAGCGACTCACTGAGATCTGTTAGATAAGCAGATATTTGGAGTATCAGACTGATGATCGCCTTACGAAAAAGAACTCTTGAGTTGCAACGCGATGGAAAAGTGTGTTTATACTGTACAGATAGATAGATGGCTGGATGGCTGTCTGGATGGATAGATGGCTGGATGGCTGGGTGGCTGGATGGAGGGATGGATGGATGGACGGACGGACGGACGGAGGGACGGACGGACGGACGGGTGGACGGATGGACGGACGGACGGACGGACGGACGGACGGACGGACGGACGGACGGACGGACGGACGGACGGACGGACGGAGGGACGGAGGGACGGACGGACGGACGGACGGACGGACGGACGGAGGGAGGGACGGACGGACGGAGGGACGGACGGACGGACGGAGGGACGGAGGGACGGAGGGACGGACGGACGGACGGACGGACGGACGGACGGACGGAGGGACGGACGGACGGACGGACGGACGGACGGATTACTAATGTAATTCCCAAAACACTACAAAGAAAGGCGTGTTACACTGTATCATATATAATAACCGTTTTATAAAGCGGTCGAAAGGGTATGGATGAGAAAAAACAGAGTCTGAGAAATAGATTCCCACGGAAGAAAACCAAACTGACTATTGAATATTAAGCTTTATATAGTAAAGAGATTGAAAAGTGTGGTAAATTTGGAATCGGCCTCCACGTTATCATGATAGAAAAATACAGAAAATCTACGTCTGTACTCGAGTGCTTTTCCTGAAAACGTCTCATATGAAATATTTTCATTTGTCTGTTTACAGAGTGCTCTTAGAGGCTCGTTAGAGATCTTCTCGTCCGAACTGATGAAAACAAAGGAAAAAACAGAAATCTTCTCCATCTCTGTAAGTGCTCTGTATGCTGAAAGTGCAATAGGGTTGCCTCTGAAAAATCTTCATGATGAGACAAAAAAAGATGCCCTTCTCTATATTAATGGTATTTTGCCTTTGCATTTTGTAGTAATGAGAAACATAGAAAATTTCTTTAACCAATACGTATCACGTGACTTTGACCAGTGGGAACAGTACCTTTCTGTTATGCTGAATGACGTCAGGGGTTTCAGACAATGTTGCGACGTCCTCCTAAAGCTGCACATGGAAATCATGGTTCGGGTAAAGAAGAGGCGAGATCAAACAGTGGAATTGAAAGCTGAACTAACGAATCTCACCGAAGAAATGGAAAGAAAGAAAATGGAATTGGAAAATTCTGTTGAGACGAAAAAACAGTGGGCATTTTATCTCTTATTCGTTCCAGGGATAAATATCATTGCTTCTCCTCTTCTATATGTACGTGCAAACATTGACGAAAGAAGAGCGGAAGCAGAGGGCCATGAAACTAAAATCAATAGATCGGCTCTCGCCATGGTGGATGAAATCATGATTCCATTCTTAGATATTTTCACTCATAGCCTTAATGCTGTAGCTGGTTCCTGCAAAGCCATTGAACAAGATATCTTGTCTTTTGAAGGCAAAAATATGAAGGTGATGAAACTCTACCGGGAAATGCATTACAAGGTAATGAAAAGACAATCAACCGAAATCAAAGAAAATTGTACAGCATTTTTGAACATGATTCGAAAAGTTCGATGTGACTTTCAGTCTATGCAACGTACGTCTTTGGATACATCACATAAAATCTGGCTAAATAGACAACTGGATGATATAACGCGTAATTATCCCGAAAAGATCACTGGACAGCTGCGAAACATGCTCAGTTACTTTACAGACGCAACCTCCGAACAGACTGCGATTGAAAGAAATATGTATGGTAAGGGACAGTGTAGGCTGCGTCTTATTTTTCAACGCTCTTCTTCTGAAGTTAGATTGCGGGACTGGAAAACTTGTAATCCTAAATGATGTTTTCCACTTTTTCCTTCGAGCAGAAGACTCACGGTTCACTTTTCTTAATTGTCTTTATACAGACGAACATCCTAAGTGTTACTTTTATTTCGCGATAAGTTTTGAATTCGACGATCTTGCAAATGCGGGGCGTCAGCATGAATCATACGCCATATAATATCAACTCTCTGCTTCCCTAGTATCCAGATATTTTTGTCGATAAGATTTATGGTCAAAACATGCATTTGTGATGATTCCAAGGATATAATTTTAAAATTATATCTGGTATTATAAAAAATGTTATTTCTTTTATTGCTAAGCCTTTGACCCATATATGTAATTTATCATTTAACACTGGCGTATTCCCAGATAAACTCAAAACGGCAAAGGTTATACCAATCTATAAAAAGGGATATTCAAATGTATATGAGAATTATCGACCGATTTCATTGCTTTCCTGTTTTTCTAAAATCATAGAACGACTTATGTTCAATCGCATATTTAATTTTCTTAACCAATATAATATTCTCTGTAAAGAACAGTACGGCTTTCGACCCGAACATTCTACTGAACTGGCTTTGGCAGATGCACTTAACAGTTTACATACTAGTCTTAATAATGGCAAAAATTGCATTGGTGTATTCCTCGACCTTTCGAAGGCGTTTGAAACGATCGATCATACCATCCTTATCAATAAATTATTTTCATACGGCATTAGAGGAACTACTCTCAACTGGCTTGAAAGCTATATTTCGAACAGATATCAGTATACCTTGTATAAAAACTCTAGATCCGATCTTGCTACAATTCGTTGCGGCGTTCCACAGGGTTCAGTCTTAGGTCCTTTGTTATTTATTCTATATATTAACGATATTTGTCATGTCTCCAAACTAGCCAAAATCATTCTCTTTGCTGATGACACCAGTATTTTCTTCGAGAACGACGACATAATCACATTATCTTCCAACGTGTCAAATGAATTAAATAAATTCTGTAATTGGTTTTCAGCCAACAAATTATCACTAAATGTACAAAAAAGTAATTACATTGTCTTTAATACTCGTAATACACTTATTTGGAATAAAGATATATGTATGGATGGTAAAATAATTAAGCAAGTTTATACTACTAAGTTTTTAGGTGTAAATATTGATTGTAAACTTAGCTGGCGCAACCATATTTCAACTATTTGCAGTATAATTGCACGGAATGTTGGCATATTATCTAAGTTGAAATATTATCTATCGGAAAACATACTCAGAACACTATACCAGACCCTGGTTGTCCCGCATCTCACTTATTGTTCCATTATTTGGTCTGGTACATACAACACCAACCTTAACAATCTTAAAATACTCCAAAAGGCAGCCATTCGCCACATAACACACTCAGCCCCACGTGAGCACACCAGTCCCCTATTTAAGAAACTCAACTTACTAAAATTGCACGATCTCATTAAAGTTAAGCTTGCATTATTTGCCTACAAGACCTGGAATGGATTACTACCAGCTGCCTTTGACAATTTTTTAACCAGTAACAGAGATGTACATAATCATAACACGAGGCATGCTAATCATGCCCACTATAATCTCTACAATACCACCATTGGAACTTTAAGCCTACAAAACCGTGCAACAAAAACATGGAATCTTCTAATGAACGATTTAAAGAGTGAAAAGTCAGTCACATCCTTTAAGAAGTGGTTTTGTAAGGAAATAATAGCTAGTTACTGACTAAAACTAAATTATACCTGTATGTAATTAATATATATATATATATATATATATATATATATATATTGAACATTTAATTTGTATTTATATGTATGTTTTCATACACATATATATATATTTTGTTTTTTCTTTTCTTTTCTTTCTTCAGGGAGTCTTCCACATTGTTAAGCTTTTAAGCTTTATGGAAGACTTCCTCCACTTTGTACTTTTGTGGCAAACAAATAAATAAATAAATAATTTAAGTGGTCAGGAGAGAAACTAAATTTGATGACACATATTATTATAAAAAGTTCGTAAATCGTAAAACCCACATAGATCTTCGAGCTTATCGTTATTATATACAAACCTTTCTCTTGGCGCTTGAAAGCTGCACATTGCATAAAATGTGTATCAATATGGATGCATCGTGTTCGGTTACTAATATATGGCGTATTAAGTACCTGAAGACACACTTTTGGTAACCAACTCTTTTCCAATATGTAATAGGTAACGTCATTTAAATTAGAGGATGTGCACCGCCACTCTATCATGACATAACAATGCTACACAACCCTTAAACATAGTACTGTAACTAAATGACATTATCAAGTATCAGCTTGAGCGAAACATAACATCCTGGTGAAAAATCTGGTAGAAGATGAACAGCAGGGCAATCCACGGATTTACATATCTCATTACAAAGACCCTCAATGAATATCGATAACTTATGAGATATATAATAGCATCCATGAACTTGACACCTTTCATACATAAACTCGTTTTCACCTTGTTACTTGTTAATTATGTAGTTACATTAATATTGTTAAAGTTGAAAGTCTGTTCAGCTAAATACCCTATGTGTATTAATTGAAAAAAGTCGCTTTTCATTCGATCTTTGAAGTGACCTTTCCTATGAAGGTCTTCAAGGCCTTGGTCTCTATCAGAGATATATCACGACCAACTTGAGAGGTTATCGGTCCAGTTAGGAGATTTTTACATTTTAGTAACAAAATTATACATTTGGCCTCAGTTACCATGGTAATCACATATTACATGGCATACTAAAAATACAGTTAGGCTTCATGACTATCATACTTCCTAAACAGAACAAATGTGAACCCAATCCCGTTAACTATATTTTTTTTTATAGTAAAATGAAAATATGATAGATAAAGAATCTGCAGTAGAGTATCCCAAAGCGAAAAGAAGGTAAAACCCCTGAAAACTTGCTCAACATGTTCTTTGGGCCGCAAATGTTGCATTCGGAACGTTCATATCTCGGCAACACTTCCAAGATTTACGGCTGTACTGGATTTAATAGTTAGTAAACTCATAAGAATAGTCAAATTGTGTTAACCCCATGATAACCTAAGTAAAATATTACATTAGAACGCAAAGTTACAACTCAACGATAAAAGCAGCTTGGAAATGTACATCCATATACACACATCCTTATATGCACTGAGACAGTTAAACTTGTAATAGATTGTTCTGAGTTTGTTTAGTTGTATCATCTTCATCATAATAATCGTAATCATGGCATGACTCTACTAATTGTATCGTATTAACGTTCAAATATATATCAGTTTAACTGAACCTGGCCGCTAGTTCTGTGTATTCATTTTCTTCCCACATTTCTGATGCTGAAACCCAAACATTATCGTTGTGTTTCACTTCTAGTTAGTATTCCATCTGTCGGTATGTTGACTAGCAGGTTAAAAGTGACATTACCTTGCAGTGATTCTTGTAAAAATTCTTTTCCACATGTGTGTCGACATCAAACGAGACCCATTCTAATTGTTCCCTTAATGACTCTCAAAGCTGCAAACAATTCTCAAGTGAAAGCTGTAAACATCCCATTGTTTCCGTTTCCGAAAAGGACTAACCTTAAATATATGTTTCATTGACATCACAAAGAAACATTGATATTTTTTATCAACGTCCCGATGGAGTAATTTGCAGTTTTTAGGAGTCATTAAGTTCCTATCATAGAATAAAAAACTATGAATAGAAGACATGTTAACATTACCGCACCCCCCTCCCTTTATCACCCCTCAAAATTTGATATGCAATTGAAGTTTCGGTATTAAAAGAAGTCTAAGTTCGAAATGCTGACCGTAAGAAAAAGGAAAAGATAAATTGTGGGAATTTCTCTTGCTTGATAGGGGCTTACGCCAATGTTCTAATTCGTGTTGACGGTCTATATACAAAAAGGAAGAAAACGCCTTATCACTTTTTCCTAATATGTGTTGCCTAAGGATGGGTTACATCATATACATAGATGCCAGTTTGATCTTCTTGGTAGGTACTATCACACATTTCGGTCTATGACGTCATCTTCTATATCTAAATCATGCAACGAAGACTCAGATGGACTCTGCCTTGTTGTTTCCCTTGATGTTTCTCTAGTTGAGGTGCCAAAGGAAGATGACGGATTGTTGCTGTTGTCTGTTTGTCTATTGGAGGCTGTCTTGCTGTAATACACTTCTTGGGTCTTACTTGTAACCACCAGTTGCTTACTTGCAACTAGCGGCGAGGCTGTGTAGGTCTCGAAACTGGTGTAGGTGTCAGAGCTGGGTTCTGCCTCAAACATATTCGATTTACGATTATATTTGTAGGTGAATGTATTGTAGGTGCCTGGTGTATCTGGCAGATACTGAAAGCTGTTTTTCGCTACAGTGGCCCGTCTGTTAATGAACAGGACGCAGCTGGTTGACGAATATCGCTCAGTCTTGGTAGCCACGTCATACTTTCGATTCCGTGAGCTTGTAGAATTATCCAAGGTTAAAAGTATACCTCCTATTTTGAAATTGTCTTGCTGGCAGTCATTGTCACTGGACACATGCCAAGTCCATTGACCCTCACCAGTCAGCTTGTTGTACAATTCGCATGATAATGCCGTCGGCAGTTCGTCTGAAATAACAAATGCGATATAGATTTGAGGTTTGTGACTTAATAAGGTAAAGTGAGTTTCGCTTTTCCAAAAAAATATAAAACTAGTTTTTATTTACTACTATATCATATTGACATGATAGCCTGCGAGTGGATATAAAGTCAATTTCTATAAGATAAAAAAAAAAAAAAGACAAGGGGTTAACTGTTGTAAGGTACTGTGAGAGGACTTTGACCTTGACATGGGACTGAAAACCTTTAACTTTACGCAAACCTTTCAAAGTATGAGGTTTCAATGAGGTTGAAAATATCCAAGTAAAGCTTTCGAAGATCACACATATGACTTGATAACATCACATGTGGAACCATCGGGTAAAGGAATTTTTAATGATTCAAAATAGGTACATGCATTAATTGATTTGTAATAGCAGTCCCATGATACAATCAGCCACATCTCCAGTTAGGGACAGGATATTAGAATCAGGTATTGCACTAACAGTGTGAAATATTTGTCTCTTGAATAACTGTTTTACGTCGATCTGCCACCAAAATATCACTCTAAACAGAATACGACCAGGAAGCAATTAAAAAAAAACGTAAACCCATTTATCAGCGTTGACCTACACCATGCTTGATATTGCAATCAAATAAATAAAGTTAGGAATGGATTTTTTAGAATCAGTCCCATGATTCAATTCAACCATATCTCGCTTAAAGGCTTATATTAAAGGATGGCTCTATGCCAAATGTAATATCGTTATATTTTATAGTGTAAGAAAACAAAGGATTGCTGGTAATTTCTACAGCTCTTCTGGATTGCAAGATATTCACTTTTAAGAAATGTCTGGAAAGCTATTTGATGACGTTAATCCATTGTTTGAAAACTTCTAATAACTCAACAAAACCAAGTTTTTTTCACCTCACATTAACGAGAGAGCGTTGAATGACATTCTATATCATTTGTTATATTTTACAAACATTTCATTTTGAGGCCATAAATGTCTTGTTTTGTGTTGCATCTGAGGTATTGACCAAATTGTATGTATATTAGACTTGATAGTCCAGTCACTTTAACCGTTGAACCTAGTTTTTTTATAAAGTGTCATTAATCGAAATGTACGATAGAAATAACCTGTAATGACAGCAGTGAGTTTTAATGGCCCCACATATCAAAAGTTCATTTGTATCATATTAAAGTCATATTAAAATGTGTTGTGTGTGCTACGTTCAAGCCCCACAAATTTTCAAAAATTGGGATAGTATTGAAATGTTAACCAACATAACTGAAATAATTTCAACTTTTGGAAACAATTTGTTCCCATTTTAAGAATTTGTTTTAACTGTAATGATATAAAAGCTTACCAGCAGCTGAGCGTTGTTTCAACAGGCACACAAACCAAGCAGCATGGATAATAATGCTCATCTTCGATTCCAAGGATGTTATTAAAATATCCAAGTTGAACATTAAAGTATCAAAATTAACCCCTTGAAATGGTTGTTGCAGTGATTAGCATGCACATGAATTCATTGTGGAAACTCAAATGTTTTCAATAATGCAACGATAAGTCAAGCTTATTCGACATCCTTCTTAACAAGCGTATTAAATGACACTTACGAAAGCTTTCAAGAATTCTGATGTTATGTTCTCCTAGCTGTTTCGGGTTTTTTTTTCGGTTTTGAGTGACAAACGTTCAGTTGAAATACTACATCCAACGAAGCAACAGATTATGAATGTCAAAAAATTAATGTCAGTTCTGAGGCCTTCAACAAGACAGTCAATTAAACGAAGTGAAATATCTTCTGCAATGGCAGTTATATGATTAAGAAAGTCGAATAACGCGCAAGCTCAGTAGAATACTGATAAAATGTAAGGGTCCACAATGACTTCAAGACAATGTTATCTGCAAGGGTTTTTTTTCACCTTTTCTACTTTTCATGTTGATGAAAAAACCTGTATCACCGAAAAGTGATAAAACCGATTACACTAGCCTCTTGTGATTTCTTTCCTAGCACAGGATGTTTTTATGTGAAAATGCTGATTAATTGTTTTCTTTCAAATCATTCATTTTCACACTTTCAAAAGAAACGAATGTTTGCAGTTGGGATAAGCTTTATGACCATAATCGGCATTGTAATTAACTTGATGAGACTCGAATCGAGTAATTAAAACTTGCCTTTTTCATTCGAAACCAATGGCGTAGGAAGGTACTTTTGAGTGGGGGGGGCTGAAGACTGATGGCCGGCCTGGGGGAGGGGTCTAAGGGGAGGGGGTGTCCCCCTCCCCTTTGGAATTTTTTTGCATTTCCAGGTGGCCTCAGATGCAATTTGGTGCAATATAGCACACTTCAACACCCACTCCATTTTGTAAAGAATTTTGCATTTTCACCTGGCCTTAGATGCAATTTGGTGCTTCAAATGAGATTTTTTTCTCATTTGGAAATGAAAAAGGGGTTTTCTGACTTGCGGAGCGGGGGGCGGAACGATACTTCCGCCCCCCCATATTTTTCACTGGGGGCTGGCGCCCCCCAGCCCCCCCCCGGTTCCTACGCCCTTGTTTGAAACGAAATTACAGGAGTGGATATGCACTCATTCGAAATCAGGATCAGTATTATTTAATAAATTGCTTTAACAGGGTCTGAAATTTGAAGAAAATAATGATAGTAAAACGAAGCACATTGATTAAAATGGCGCTCTCAGCTTAAAGGTGTGTTACGTGGTTCATACATAAATATTGAAGTTTATTCATTTAATTTGGATAAGTGAACTGCACAATAATCTGTGTATTACGTATAATTATGCACTCTCAACATTTCATAGATCCACTTTAAGTTCCTAGGTCTTTCACGCTGCGGCCGGGCTCCTTCAGATGTCGCATAACAAATTTATATGGTTACATAATAAAGCATCATATTTTTTCCAAGCACCCTTGACATTACAAAATGGACCGACTCTCCCATGACCTTATTTAATAGAATGGTCCATGTCTCTAGTGAATGCAATACTCCATAGAAAATCTAATGTACGGGCTTGTTTCATACATGGACCCCGCATATACTTCAATGTTATAGCCTCAAAGATCATATATAATCAAACTAATTCAACTGTTTGACAGATGTAATGTTTTACTGATGTGGTATGATACAGTGATTTCAACAAAATGAAAGTGATTTCGACTATGAGGCATTCTTATAAAAGTGAAAAGCACGGGAGTTAAATGCACCTTGTATGCCTATGACATTCAAAATTATTGCACAAAAGCTAACTAAGAAATAAGTAGCCTATTATGATATTTTAGATTTCATGTTTGCCTCCCTCCGTCTGTTAAGTCAATAAACGTTGTAATAATAATAAAGCAATTGACACATTGTAGCACGCTGATGTCAGACTTGGATTTAGACTTGATAAAGTCTGATATCCAATCAATAATAGCAACAAAAATGTATTTCTCGTAGCAAATATATTTCATAATTAATGTGCGGACTCAGAGCCTAATTATTCGGTTTCAATATGGCATGAAAGTGATATTGTTGTGGCTGCATTTAATTGCTTATTAAAATTCTCTACACTAGAACTTTTCTGCATCACTGAATATGTCAAAACTACACCCTCCTAGACTTTGTATGGCGAAGATATGAGATGCTGAAATGAAGTAGTATTTTGTAAATGCCTCTGGCAATGGCAGAGTGAATAATGTCATCACGGCAATTCAGCTGAAAATGTTTTTGTTTCTCCATAAAATATTTGACTCCCATTTGCAAATTGAAAAATAATATTTCTACATATAAGTTGCATTTGATGAATTCTAAATACAGAGAACCTTAGCAACTCGGCAAACATTCAAAATATGCATGGATAAATCGACAAACTAATTATTAAAACCTGCAGAGAGTAGCTTTTGAAGACTTTTGCCGTTGTGACGTACCGTACCATCACGGACAACCTATTCTGAACTTCCAACAACAAATGTGCCTTTAATGGCACTAATGGCCTTCCTTGTACTTACCTGTGAAGCATTCGGCATACAGACGACATCTGATAGTCAGCGTTATGTAACTAAAAACATATATTGCATAATATGAGACTTTTGCAACTGTGCCCACGGTACGACAGTAACTTTAAGTTAAACCCCTGATTGGACCGTGCATCTTTCATACTAGTGCTTCTAAAAGCATTCGAAGGTACGTATGTCACGATTATATTCCAGTTAACACAACGATGAACGTTGTTGTTTGTTATCGTGCAGAGAAACGAAGTAGCCTACTGTAGGAATACTAGGTATACATTACTCTTGGACACTTAAAGTAGACCTTGGCTAAACTTAGGCCAAGCTTTTAACATGTAATGTCAAGTTAATACTTACACTAACAGTAACAGTTGCCAGAATGACAGGAGTCCAGCTTAGCATTAGGCATGAGCACAACTGTAGAGTAGACTACTTGTCGATTGAAAGCACAGTTCGCCTTAGTAGTTGCAGTCTCAGACCTAAAAAAAAATATGCACAAAGCTATCACCACTGGCACTATACAGATGCTCCCCTCAACACCATATCGAATGGATTAGAGCCTTTGGAGGCTGAGTGGACTTGAACATTTATATGTTCGATAATCCCTTTATCCAAGTTGTCAATCTTAGATTATTAACATACGTTCAATTTGTATACCCGTCCACACCAGGATGGAGCCTCAGTGGAAGTAAACATTTTAATGAAATAATCTCTGTGCATGTACACATGTATCCCAGTCAAGTTCCATCTCTCATCATGACTGTGCCTCCACACTGGAAAAAGGACACCTGTCTTTCTTGATCTTGCACAAATTTTGTTAATCACTGTCTTGTCAGCATATAATGCTGTATGGTTCTTACTAGGTAGGCTAGGCTCTACGATAAACCTTCAAGTTTAGTCAAATTTAAGCCTCAATCATAGCCTCATAGGCATTCATAGGCTTTACATTTCTCTTTAGTTTAGTATACATATAAGTCCAGCCTACATCCCTGTGAAATCCAAGTAAAATATTATTCTATTGGACTCACCATTTTATGATCTCACAGTGGAATCTCCAAATCTCACTTGCGTATAGCTACGTAGGCCAAAAGTAGATTTACATGAAGTTCAATGGCGATATGTTTAGTATGATAAATGAGTTTGATTGAACCTTCGATAATCTCTTTGTAAAAGTACCAGTGAAGTCATGTTTCATTTGCATAGTTTTTGTAACCATTACCCCATAACCACTTTGCCCGGGACATTTTAAGAGTGATCATCTGTTAGCTCTTAAATTATCTTTATGAACTGCAATGTTCCATAACATAAATTATTATTTATTTTGTTTTTCAGAAATGCGATGGCTGGTACTATATTTTTCTGGTCAGCTGGGGCAGTGCTGTCTCTCCTCTCCCTTCCTATACTGATTGTCATTGCTCTGGTATTACATCTCCAGTATAGAATACGGAAATTTGCACACATTCCTAGCCCGAAAATGAAACCACATTGGTCAAGGTAACAAATATATACTTAGCTCTATAACAAAAGTGCTTGGTGACATCTTTTCAATCAAATGGGTTGCTTGGAAAATACTCTTCAGGCAGTCTTGTGTTTCATATTTCAGACATCCCAGTGGAATTTTGGACCATTTAAAAACATTAATTTCTGCAATGTGCAATATATGCTAACTGAATGTAAAATAAAAGTAGACACTCTTATGTGACCATTCCCTATATACAGCTACATTTTTGGGCATGCCAACCAGATGGATAAAGTTAGAACCGGAGAAGAAACAATGGATGAACGAACACTGATCTGGTAAGCGAACAATTTCTTACATGTCTAACTTTTGCAATGTCATAGACTCATAATAGCATTGAAATCAATATTTTATGTATTTTGATAAAACATTGATGAAACTGTGGGTAATTTCTATAGAAGAATCTTCACCAATAATGGCACATGTAAAAGAGTGAATAGCATCTGGAATGTGACCTTCAATAAAAAGCAGTATACCTTTTGCAGATATTTAATCCATGAAGGAAAACTTGATCTTACCATGTAGGCAACACATTGGTTGATAACTGTTCTGTCCTGAAGAGACTACTGCTAGGGTGTTGATTGTCCAGGATAGAAGAGATTGTAGAGAGAGGTTTTCAATTGATGTGCATACTTTGATAGGCTATTTTTTCTTTCTTGTTTTCCCAGCACTCACGTGCATACATCTGAATATCCATTACTTATCACATAAACTGTACCATTCCAATAGTAATAATTATGTATAATAACTTGTTAAGGCTACGATGCAAAATATGAGGGAACATTGTAGCTTTGCAATAGAATGCAAAATTTTAAAAAAATGTGGTAAATATTGAAAAGTTTTAATCTGCTGATGTAGAGTTTCATTGTTTCTTGCTGCAGGATTCGTGAAACTGGGCCAGTGATGGTAGTCCATGTGTTCTCCAGGTCGATGATATTGTTTGCAACAAAGGAATCTGTAAAAGTGAGAGTTCAAGTTGCTACTTAAGATAACATCCAATCAGCTGCAAGTGTTATAGAATGATCTCAAATAATGTTTACATATTCTACAAAGTTTTATTGTACTGTAGCTAGGGCTGAGTTTTCAAGCAAAAATGGTCTAAAATTTCATAAAAATGTTTCAGCATCAACTTTTGAAAGTTTTTTTTGGGAAACAATATTTCCCTGAACACATGTACAGTAGGTGTCAGATATTTATCGCACCAAAAAATGGATGCTGACATACAATCAACCACAAGAAAAAGTCACCAGGTGTCAGCATTCCTTTTAGTCAATGGTGTACGATATCAGCTTTTCCCGCAGTCATGGTGTAAGTTGTCAGCATTATCATCAGTCAATGGTGTAAGATGTCAACATTCCCAACAGTCAATAGTGTAAGGTGTCAGCATTCTTAGTCAATGGTGAAAGGTGTTAGCATTCCCATTAGTCAATAGTGTAAGGTGTCAACATTCCCAACAGTCAATAGTGTAAGGTGTCAGCATACTTAGTCAATGGTGAGAGGTGTTAGCATTCCCATTAGTCAATAGTGTAAGGTGTCAACATTCCCAACAGTCAATAGTGTAAGGTGTCAGCATTCTTAGTCAATGGTGAAAGGTGTTAGCATTCCCATTAGTCAATAGTGTAAGGTGTCAACATTCCCAACAGTCAATAGTGTAAGGTGTCAGCATACTTAGTCAATGGTGAGAGGTGTTAGCATTCCCATTAGTCAATAGTGTAAGGTGTCAACATTCCCAACAGTCAATAGTGTAAGGTGTCAGCATACTTAGTCAATGGTGAGAGGTGTTAGCATTCCCATTAGTCAATAGTGTAAGGTGTCAAAATTCCCATCAGTCAATGGTGTAAGGTGTCAGCACTCTCATTAGTCAATAGTGTATTGTGTAAGCTGTCATCATTCCCATCATTCAATAGTGTTAGGTGTCAGTCAGCATTTCCATTATTCATCAGTGTAAGGTGTTAGCATTCGACTCAGTCAATGGTGTAAGGTTCAGCATTCCCGTGAGTCAATAGTGTAAGGTGTTAGCATTCCCCTCTACAATGGTGCTAGGTGTCAGCATTCCCATTTTCAATAGTGTAAGGTGTCAGCATTCCTTTCAGTCAATGGTGTACAAGGTTTTTATTATTCCCCTCAGTCAATGGTGTAAGGTGTCAGCATTCCTGTTAGTCAATGGTGTAATGTGTCAGTGTTCTCAGTTAGTCAATGGTGTAATTAATAGGCATTCCCTTCAGTCAATGGTGTAAGGTGCCAGCATTCCCCTCAGTCCATTGTGTAAATTTTTAGCATTCCTGTCAGCCAATGGTGTAATGTATCAACATTAACGTTAGTCAATAGTGTAAGGAGTCAGCATTATCATGTCAATGGTGTAAGGTGTCAGTATTCCTGTTAGTCAATTGTGTAAGGTGTCAGCATTCCTTTCAGTCAATGGTGTACAAGGTTTTTATTATTCCCCTCAGTCAATGGTGTAAGGTGTCAGCATTCCTGTTAGTCAATGGTGTAATGTGTCAGTGTTCTCAGTTAGTCAATGGTGTAATTAATAGGCATTTCCTTCAGTCAATGGTGTAAGGTGCCAGCATTCCCCTCAGTCCATTGTGTAAATTTTTAGCATTCCTGTCAGCCAATGGTGTAAGGTATCAACATTAACGTTAGTCAATAGTGTAAGGAGTCAGCATTATCATGTCAATGGTGTAAGGTGTCAGTATTCCTGTTAGTCAATTGTGTAAGGTGTCAGCATTCCCGTTAGTCATTGGTGTAAGGTGTTAGTATTCGACTCAGTCAATGGTGTAAGGTGTCAGCATTCCTGTTAGACAATATTGTAAAGTGTAAGGATTCTAAGTTAGTCAATGGTGTAATGAATAGGCAATGTTCCCTTTCAGTCAATGGTGTAAGGTGTCAGCATTACTGTCAGTCAATGGTGTAAGGTGTCAGCATTCCCCTCAGTCAATGTAAGGTGTCAGCATCATCATCAGTCAATGGTGTGAGGTGTCCGCATTCACCTTAGTCAATGGTGTAAGGTGTCAGTCATTGGTGTAAGGTGTTAGTATTTGACTCAGTCAATGGTGTAAGGTGTCAGCATTCCTGTTAGTCAATAATGTAAAGTGTCAGGATTCTCAGTTAGTCAATGGTGTAATGAATAGGCATTCCCTTTCAGTCAATGGTGTAAGGTGTCAGCAATACTGTCAGTCCATTGTGTAAATTGTTAGCATTCCTGTCAGCCAATGGTGTAATGTATCAACATTACCGTTAGTCCATAGTGTAATGAATAGGCATTCCCTTTCAGTCAATGGTGTAAGGTGTCAGCATTACTGTCAGTCAATGGTGTAAGGTGTCAGCATTCCCCTCAGTCAATGTAAGGTGTCAGCATCATCATCAGTCAATGGTGTGAGGTGTCCGCATTCACCTTAGTCAATGGTGTAAGGTGTCAGTCATTGGTGTAAGGTGTTAGTATTCGACTCAGTCTATGGTGTAAGGTTCAGCATTCCTGGTCATTGGTGTAAGGTGTTAGTATTCAACTCAGTCAATGGTGTAAGGTGTCAGCATTCCTGTTAGTCAATAATGTAAAGTGTCAGGATTCTAAGTTAGTCAATGGTGTAATGAATAGGCATTCCCTTTCAGTCAATGGTGTAAGGTGTCAGCATTACTGTCAGTCAATGGTGTAAGGTGTCAGCATTCCCCTCAGTCAATGTAAGGTGTCAGCATCATCATCAGTCAATGGTGTGAGGTGTCCTCATTCACCTTATTCAATGGTGTAAGGTGTCAGCATGCCTATCAGTCAATGGTGTAAGGTGTCGGCATTCCTGTTAGTCAATAGTGTAAGGAGTCAGCATTCCTGTCAGTCAATATAAGGTGTCAGCATGATCATCAGTCAATGGTGTGAGGTGTCCTCATTCACCTTATTCAATGGTGTAAGGTGTCAGCATTATTGTCAGTCAATGGTGTAAGGTGCCAGCATTACCACCTGTCAATGGTGTAAGTTTCTAGAACTTTGGTCATAGGTGTTCATGGCACTGGTATTATTAGCATTTTATTGGTAGAAAGTATCAACATCCCATTCAATATTTGCCATATGGTATTACCAGCCTTCCTATATACCAGCCATTTTTAAACAGTGTTAGCATTTTGGTCAGTCATTTGCATTAAATGTCAGCAGGACAGTTGGATTTGAATCAAACAGCTGCTATTAGTGAATTTATTTTCTTGTAAATGTTCCTTCTTTTATCTTTGAAATAGGAATTTGTTACCACTGGAAGGCATTTTAAGACTCCAGCTGTCTATCAAAAACTCCATACAGTCCTGGCTGAGCGGTTTCTGGGAAATGGCTTGGTGGTCGAACATACAGATCACATCTGGGCAGCAAGAAGAAATCTCCTCAACCCTGCCTTTCATCGAAGGTAAATAAACGTTATTATTGAAGTCTGAAGGGGGGCATGGAAAAACTTATTGTTTTGGTCTGTATATTTATAGCCAAGTCAATGAATTGCAGTATTTGCAATACTACATAATAGAAATAATAAATACTATGTGAGTCCATTTCTTTTCAGTTAAATAGAGGCTTTCATACTTGAAAAACACATGAACCGCAATTGTTGAGGCCAAACAATTTTTAGCTCATACCAGCATGCTGGTGTGAGCTATTGGTATAGTGTGGCGTCTACAGTATCATTCTATCACTCTATCACTCTATCCGTCAACAATTGGTAAAACGGCTCCCACTCGCACAGTGTTTGATGGAATTTAATGAAACTTGGACACAAGGACCATTAGGTCCATCAGAGATGGTCCGAAATTTGGGGTCAAAGGTCACCTGTGGGCCGTAATGGGCCATTTTGTGGAAATACGCAAAATGCTTCTTCTCCTTCAGATTCCATGGTACAATGTTGAGGGTTTGTCACGATAGTACTATGGAAGTGTTACCTTCAGGGTGTTCATGAATTTGAGATCAAAGATCAACTAGGGGTCTTTTGTGGCCCGGGCCGCGGCCCTATATTTTCAAATTGCTCCTGTTCATACAGTGTATGGCCAGTTATAATGAAACTTGGTCACAACGTTCATCGGGATGAGAGTTACGAGGGGTGTTCAGAAAATTGAGGTCAAATGTCATTTAGGGGGTCATTGGGGGTCATTCTTTGTAATATTTTCAAATATCTCAATCTCCTCAAGATTTTGATGGATCATACTCAAAGTTGAACTGATGATTGTTGGATTGTGTATGAATAAGGTGATGCCTACAGTAATAATTTTTGGTCAAAAGTTAATTAATTACAATTAATCCCCATTGTTTAAAAAAATCTGAGCCTTCACCTTTTGCCAAAGTATCTTTAATTTGTCTCCCAGTCTCTGCAGTGTTTGTTTACATTTGTGGTTAAGTTCTGCAGAGGCTGTTAGTGGAATTAAAGCAGGACTGGGAGTTGTTATTAACTGTTGAACTGTAAGCATGAGAGCCCAATAGCCAATCAGCACTTGCCGATTCTTAGAAGTCTTTGAGCCTGAGGTGTGTAGGCAGCCAGCCAAAATTTTGGCAAGGAGTGCTTCAGGTCTGCTCAGGTAGAGTTTAGAAAGTTTAATAGGGTAGGTCAGTGGTATTGTTTGAGAGAGTGGGGAAAATAGGATTTAAAGGGGGAAAATAGGAATTATAGCCAGTGGTGTAGCCAGGATTCTGCTAATGGAGGAAGGGGGGGGGGGGGGTTATCCCTCATGGGCCCAAAATTGGTTGAATCTGAAAAATGGCCTGAAATTTGGTGGGCCATAAAGTTTTGTGGGCCCTACATTTTTAAGCTCGAAAAGGTATGAGCTTCTGCACCGTTGGTGCTCTAGTTTTAAGTTAACCTTGCTCCCACATTGTTCAATGTTATAGTAGTGAAGTGATAATCATTCCTGCCTTGCTGGTTTTGTGAATATGTGTGTTAATTGGCATAGACATTCAACATAGATATATACCTAGATCCAACATGTTGAAACTTTCAGTGGGATGCCATTATCCATGCTTACAATATATGCATATAATTCTGTTCCTGTGTTATGCAGAACATAAAACCGAGACACACAGACAGTATGCATAGAGAGTTCAAATGGAGATATTCCTTTGTTCATTCAGTTGGATCCCAAATATTCTAAATCCTGTATGTGTGGTTATGCATACTGGAATACAGCAGGGCACTATTTGATGTGTTGTTGACACATCTGTGAAATGTTGACAGTAACAAGCAGAACATCAAACAGACACAAGTGCACCCTTAGCTTCAGGCCTGATCGGAACCTCTTTATATGATAAATTAGTATGTACAGACAGTTTCTATGTCCTTATACGCTACACTCTTTAGAAAGATTTCCAGTGATTAAAGTTGATTGCATATTCTCGTAGAATGTGGAATAGATAAAGCAACAAGAATATTACAGAAGACAAATAAAGCCTCTGAAGAACATCTATACAATGCGGAGGACATCACAGACCATCTGGCGTGATCCACTTCAGGAGAAAGTTGGGATTTATCCTGTCAAAATAGGTTACATTCAATCAAATGCATCTCAAGTTATGGACAATTTTTGGTTTTTGATGATAATCGTAACCTTTGCATTCATGATGGCGTATGTGTGTAAGTGTGAGCAGGTGTGTTATTGGGCAGACCTCGTGCTTGGTGTGTAGAAGTACCACATTGAGTACAAGAAGCCTATTGTTTTCAGTGAAGGTCAAAGTCCATTTGGGGTCACCAGGGGTCAAGTTGTGCAAACCCTGTAAACACGATATCTCAAGAAGTGAAGCTTGGGCAAACCTCATATTTGGAGTGTAGAAATACCACATTGAGTACAAGAAGCCTATGGTTTTCGGTGGAGGTCAAAGGTCATTTGAGGTCAACATATCCCAAACATTAACTTCACTCTCCTTTTACCTGTCTCTCTCTTCACTAACGCACCTTCCTAAACATAGGGAGCCTGGACAATTGTACCACATTGAGTACAAGAAGCCTAATGTTGTGGGTGGAGGTCAATGATCTTGAGTCCACCCGGGGTCAAATTGTGAAAACCATGTTTTACACAATATTCCAACAAAGACAGATGTCATATTTAGTATATTGATGTATCTATCACATTAAGATATTCAGAGACTACACAACGATTCTTAGCCTGACCATTGCTACTTATTAACACAATGTATGAGAGAAAATATGTTGATATTGAAGGTATTCCAAATTTGCAGCACAATAAATGTAAAATGCTGTATTCTGTATTGGAAATGCCTCAGATATGAATTCACTAATCCATTTATCAATAATGCATTTTCTGCAGTTTGCTTGTGTTTACTAACATATTTGGTCTCCAGGGTATATTTCTTACTGGAAGTACTGTATTTCATGCCAATCTTTGAATTCATCAGACATGTGGGAACATCATTTGAGGGCAATAGGGTTAAAAGTCTGAAAATCAAAAATAAGGTTCAGAAGTAAGCTTCAAAAGGAAAGCTTGGGTGAACTTCATATTATTTTGATATGTAGCTCTACATTGCTGCAAGAACCTTGCTGTAAACAAAAGGGAAAAAGTTTAATACCTTGAGTGCAGTGTTACATTTTCAAATATGCCGTGGCAAGGTATCACTCAGCCTATCGGCATTCTGGGTAATATTTCTCACAATGGTAATTGTTTTTTTTCTTTGTAGCTACCTTCGACTCTCTATGGACCAATTTAATCGCAGTACTAATGATTTGATCAGACACATGGCTAGGAAAGCTGATGGTAAGACCACAGTCAGAATGCTGGATGAGCTCTCTAAAGTTACGATGGATGTCATAGCAAAGGTAAATTTAAAAAGTGTTAGTGCATGTTAATTTTCATTTGACTTGCAAAGAAAAACATATGCTATAGCATGATTCTTTACAAGGTGGGAACTCACAGCATGTTTCAAGCTGATCAGATTAATGTCCTAGATGAAAGATTCTATGCAAGGTAACCACAAACATTGATTGTTCTGTTCAACCAGAACAAGTAACTTATTCTCACCTTCCATGGATATTATATATACTGTATATTCACTTCGCACATGTCTGAGCAGAACATGAAATGTAATAGCTAGTGAAGTTGGTGTTAGACCATTTAGTTATACCAATCATTTCTCAAGTACAGCCAAACATGGATATATATTGCTTAACAAAATCTTGGGGGTTGCTCACATGCACAGAGATCAATTGCAGCAGTCCAGATCACAAGCAGCTCTTCAGAGTTCTTAGTAATAGACAAGGATAGATATTTTCAATACTGTGTAATAGATGGATTTTCCCAACATTGTGATATTGACAATTTTTCACTTATACAGAGGAATAAAGTTGGTCCACAGTGTGGGAGAAGTCAAATTGGGAGTTTAAGCCAGTTTAACACTTTTGATTTGTTTGATTGCTGACATTCAATTAGAGAATGATCAACTAAGTGGTAATTAATTAGTTTGCAATTAGTTTCTTCAGGTTTGTACAGGTTTTCTTTGATCACCACCAGCCAACAAACAGCAGTATCAAAACTTATGTACTTTGTGCTTTGTGTGTCATCATCACATTATTGTGAGGCAATTATTAAAAGGAATATGTTTAAGTAAAAGCTGAGCAACCATGGTATGCATCTGAATTTCATAATTAATGATATATGTCCCTCTAGGTTGGATTTAACTTTGACTGTGGGTCATTCACCAATGAGCACTCTGAGTTCAATGGAGCTGTGAAAACTGCCTTGAAAGGTTACTCATTCTTTCTTCGCAATCCTTTGCAAAAGGTAAGTTTTCTGAATGTATTGTGTAATATTGTGTGTTATTATAGTCTTATCAATGTACTGTTCACAACAACTGTGTTTGACTGCATATGGCGCACTATATTTAAAAGTTTTCTGATTATTTCTTGCTAGTGAGAAAATCGTTTAACTAGTTTTACCAATATGTGGGCAAAGTATGTTTGATTCAATGTCAACCATTTGTGTCATCAGCAAAGAGACTATAGAGCTGAATGATTGGGGGTTACATTTTGTTTATCATTTATTTTTGCAAGAAAGACCCATGGTCCCAAAACAGAACTATGTGGAACCCCAGTAACGACATCAAATAATAGGAAAAGGTATTATTTACATTTAGTTACACAGAGTTCCATTATTTTGTCTTCTCCTTTTATTTGTTTTTTATTTAGTATTCGTTCAAAGCTGAAACCATTGCTCATAAGAAGAAAGTGCAATCATCCATCAAGTTATTGAGGCAAACTGGAGAACAGATTGTTAAAGATAGAATTGAGAATATGAAGAAAGGAGAAACTGGATCACCCAATGATATTCTCAGCTACATACTGAAGGCAACAAATGGACTCACAGATAAATCGTTTGGAATGACAGAAGTGGTTGATGAGTTTGTGACTTTCTTTGTGGCAGGTAAATATTTAGTAATGTGTGATGTCATTGTGAGTGTGATCAACAACATTTCTACATTATAATTATGCGAGTAGAACCTAGAACCCATTTTAGAAAACTGCGTTTGTCCTGCAACTAGGATATTCAAAATTCTTTTGGTTTGTTAACAAAAACAAGAAGGTTAAAAATCTAATACTAGTAGAGATTGCTCTTAATACTTGACTCAATCTGATATGAGCATAGCATGATTTTGTGTCACTGCAGTTTTGAACACAGCCAGTCCTTTTCAATAGATCTCTTTGGGCAGCCGACATTGGCTCAAAGACACAAATGTAACAGAAAAATTTTCTTCATCAAATTGTCAGCCAGCAAAATTATGCCCTGCACCACTTTACTGATATTTCTTTGAGGTACTTTGCATATTGAATATTCATGTAAAAAGAGTCATGATAACACCATCCAGTCTATTAAAATTGATCCGATGACATGATAACGATATCATATTCCAGTGGCTGTCGAACTGCATCTATATTTGGGGACCAAAGTTACACTCTAGATACGATTTTTTGAAGGTCAATGAAATTCGCCAGGCAGAACTTCTATTATATCATATTGGCTTATAAAGTTTTCTTTTAAAATTGTGTATTTCGCTTGCCCTTGATTCAATTGTAATGCAGCTTTTAATGAAGTCTCTAAGTTACAAAACTTCTTCAAACTACCTTTGTCTTTTATTTACAACAATTTCCCTGGATAAAATAATCATTGTTTACATTTATAGAAACTATATACATTTTTAGGTTAAGAAGCAGTACTGATACATTCCTACTTGAACTTCAAATTTAAAAATATTCTGCAAGAAAGCATGCTCTCAATATGTGGTTCTTACCAGTGGTACAGAAAACTTGGGAAATAACTTCTACCTTCAAAATACTCCTTTATTTACTTTAACAGAGCTGTAGATGTTACTAATTAGGGTCAGCACGAACACTCATTAGTTGTTCTTGTTCTTCTGTTTTTTTTCAGGCATGGAAACCTCAGCTAACACCCTCTCAACAGTATTTATGCATTTACATCAAAATAAAGATGTCATGGAAAGGTTTGATTTCTTCATTGAGACCTTCAGTTTACCTGTAATGGCCTTTTTTTTTCATGTCAACGGTTTTGTATGAACATTCTGTTCTAGCAGTTTAAAACTTCTACTATAATTTCTTCTCATGTTTGCTGGATCCAAGAAAAGGTTGTACAGTAGTTGAGACAAGGGTGAATTACCATCTATCATTAAAGTTGATGCAGATAAATATAAATAATAGCAGTTAATTTCGCAAAGTCAACTTACAGTTAATTGTTGGATTTGTCCAAGAATCAAGTAAATTGATCTTGTTTAAATTCCTCAAACTTGTTCTTGCTATTTTGCCACGCAAGTCAAATTTATAACAATCATCTAATTCATGTATATGTAATGCACATTTAATTTGTCATTTAAAATTGTTTAATAGATTACAGCAAGAGGTGAAAACAGTCATTGGAGAAAGAACTTCCATTAAGTTTGAGGATCTGGGAAAACTGGAATATATGGGAGCAGTAAGTGACTATTCTTCTAAAATATCTTGTAAATATGATTAAAGTATCGCTTTCAGAAGAAAGCTTTCATGTGAAATCTAAAAGTATTGGCCTTCATGATAAGTGTTTACAACTAACATTAGTTTTTAATGTGTGTCTCTCTTAGTCATAACTGAACAGAAGGCAAAGGAGATGTAGAAATTTATTGAAATGTCACAATGATATGTCAACTGGTTACTAGCTAACCATAACAACAACAACAATACATGAGCCTGTGAAGTGATCACCATAATGGAGGTTTGTAAGATTGTTTAATGCAACTAAACAGTTAAACATCACAGTATCTCAGCCTACACTTCAGTAACTCTAGTAAACAGAAAGACTCTGTGGAGTGTTGATCTGTAAGTTTGTGGCAGTACAGGATGGGAGCAGTAGACCACATATTCTATTTAGAAGAGTGGACACTGGAAATAAAATGCATGACATTAACAAGAGGATATAACATAGGGCTACTGGCAATTTGAGCAGCATAAACAAATCTTGATCTAGAAAAAAAAACTTTACATATTGTAGCTGTATAAGTATTAAGATGCTCCTTAAAGATGTTACCTTGTGGTCTCTTCAATGCCAATTGGCATTGTGGTTAAGGCAGTGGACTTGTGATCTAAGGATGACAGGTTCAAGGCATTTTATCTCCATTGCCCCTCTTCACCCAGGTGAATAAATAGGGACTTGCGAGGTAACTTGTAAATATAGTTGCGAGCGCTGGTTTGTGGCAGCACCCTATGGGAAGTCCCCGGGCGGACACATGGTTGTGGTGCACTGTGGTGCCCCAGGAGAGATTGATTGAAATGTGCACATTTTGGTGTGTAGGTGTGACAAGGTACCGATGACCAGGGTTAAGTTGTAAAGTCATGTGAAAGGTTCCAGAACAAGACTGTAAACCTAAATAATAAATCATTATAATTATTGTGAAGAAAAATAATATCATCAGTTTTAGTTTTCATGGATACCTCTTGATTATCCAACCTGCAAGTTATATATCTCAATTTTACTTGATGAGGCAACCTTATTTACGTTAGCCAACTTTGGCAACAGCATCTTTGACAGTTCACATATTTCTTTGTGATGTATCAGGTTATCAAGGAGACATTGCGGGCCTCTCCACCTATAGGAGGGACAGGGAGAGTTTCCAGTAATGACGTTGTGGTCAATGGATATCTCATACCTAAAGGAAGTGAAGTGATTGTGAGTTTCAAGTTACATGGAAATTGCATATGTTTATGATTATTCACTGTATCACTAAGTTTCAAATTTAATATAATTACAAATGAATTTTAATCTTGATCATTCCTCATATTGCTTATAAACATAATGAAGCTTTAGTGAAGTGTAACAGAATCTGAAAAATGGTTGACATTCCTCCTATTTTACTTACTGACAGTCAAGGGGAAGTTACATATATAGGCTTGTAAATCAGTTTATTAATTCTTCATCACCAAACAGTCCTGAACTGAAGAAATTAATTAAGTTCATTCCCACATTGTACTATCTATTTCATTATTCAAATCTGCTGGAAAGTTAAATATGGTTAAGAATTACAACCAACTCCTTTGTGGCAAGTATCCTCTCATTAAATTGTACAACTATTTAAAGAAGTTCACTCTACCTGTTTTATATTTTTGCTTTTATTTACTTGCAGATAACAATCTGTATCGAAAAGATGGAGGAGTACTTCCCCGACCCCAATGATTTCAGGCCAGAAAGATTCCTCCAGCAAACAATGTAAGTACTCTCATCTGATATGATTTTCACTCTTATTGCTTTTGTTCATTCTGTATTTCTTGCCAGAGGCCAAAACAGAAGTGCATTTGACACCTGCTTGTAAAAATAGTAACTCAAAAAGACCTTTGTACTTCATACATCCTTTTGAGCACCCTATGCTTTGCTGTGAAGGTCAAAGGTTATTCAAGGTCATAAGAGGTCAAAGTCTGAAAACTTTGCTAACACAATGTTTTATAAAGTACATCTTTGTTGAACTTCATTCTTAGTACCCTAGAGAACCCTATTGAAATTGGTAGAGGTCAAAGGTCACATGAGGTCAACAGGTGTCAAAGTCTGTAATCCTTGCTAACATCGAAAATAAAGCTGCAATTAATCTGTGAGTTCTCTGATTTACCAAGTTTCCTTATGGTGAACATACTTTTGGCCAATTCAGTTCAGTATAGTTTTGCGAAGGTCTTCAACAATAGGTCTTCAACAGTACAAGCAGTCATCCGGGAAATGAATCTGCTTCCAATAGTTGAAACTCTTGTGTTGCTTGCTGTAAACACACACAGAGGCCTTATCAGTTTTCACACTGAGCTTTAAAGGGTGAACAGGTTATCTCAAATGGTCTCAAAATTGGTCTTATTTGTGATGATTTATACAAGGTGACTTTGGCAGTAAGTTGTATAAAGTTGTCACATAACTCTCATTCATTAATAACAATTATTGAAGGGATAGTTGGTGGCAGAGCTGATTTACTGTTTCAAACTTTGTAAAAGAAATGTCTATTTGCAACAACAACAACAAAAACAAAAATTGAGCACAATTCTGTACTAAAAGGCACATTCTTAAATTGAGAACTATCTATAAACAACAACTGGCAAAGCAAATTTAATATGTAGATAAACTTACAAATGATAGCTCAGAAAACTCAAATGATCCATCTACACAATAATCCTTAACATCTGAATCGGTGATACACAGCCATCACCTTTACATCTGATTGAACACTGAAGCTATTAGATTGGGTAATCTCAAGGAATACCACAGTGAAGTGTGAAGTAGATGTAGAATGTCTGTTTGCTACACAGAACATCTATGTGTCTGTTATTACATAGGAAACTGTTCGTTCTGGATATTCAGAAATTTTAATAAAATCATGACTGTAAAATCCCTTACCAGTGAATAAAATGGTTGATGTCGCCCACAAGGGAGTGTTCAAAATAAGAGTTTAAAATCTCTCTTCTCTGGATCTCTCTTAATTCTTGGACAAATTTAACTCACTTGCTCTACATAAGTCAAATAATTATTGGAAGTATTGAGTAAACTGTAAGGAATCAAGGCAAGGAATCAGAGCTGGTGTCCACAGCTGGTCTCATAAGCGTACGGGACCATTTCAGTTTGGGGGGGCAGAACTTTTTGTGCCCGAAAGTTCCCATGACACTATCTAAGCGGAGCGCCACCATCGGTTGGCGCGTAGCGTACAAGAAAATTTTTGGCAAACAATGCCTCTCAGATTGCCGGAAACGGCACTTCTGAGGCCTTGCAAGTTGCATCTAAACATTCTTTATTTTATAATCTCACGTTTTAGAAATTTACACTTCCCCAAAAATTTGGTAAATTAGAAGAAGAAAATATGGTAACATCACTTTTAAGGGGAAAAATGGGACAGTATATTTTTTAAGCTCCTATTTAGTTACCTTATTTATTATTTTAACACAGTACTCAGCTACCTCTAGAAAAACATACATTAATTCTTCAACGACACGTAGGCCGAATAATGTCGCTGTGTCGGGTGAGACTGCAATTTGTCTCACAAAAAAGTATAAAATATAACAAAGAATATGATAAACCTGTACTTCTAGGCTTGTAGGCACTCCCCCCCCCCCCCCACCATCCATGAAAAAGATTTTTTTTTTATATACACTCATGTTGGGGATGTCCAGGTCAAGGGCGGCGGGAGCTCTTTTAATCTGGGGGGGGGGCTACCGACATCAATGGGAACTTCGCAGAAATTCGATTGGACTAATGCAGCCTTATTTTTAGTACCCTTTATAACTCTTATTGTATTATCTTATTTGTGTATACACATCACTCCATCAACCCCCCCCCCCCAAGGAAAATATGCATACTAGCACTGCAATATCCAATGCGCAAATTGGGAAACAAGGAACAAGTTTTCTATTGAGACAAAATGAGGTGAAACCATGCTAGTTGCTAATGTAGGAATCTTCCGAATTAGAGCTTTTTTCTTGTTAATATCTTAACAAATTTTTTTCCATTTGAAATAGCTTTGAGTTTGACCCACAGAAATTCATTATAAGTCACGGGCTTATTCAGGATTTGCAAAGTTGTATGCACGACTATCTGAGCGGAGCGCCACCATCGGTTGGCGCGGAGCGTACTATAAAATTTTTGGTTTTACAAACCCCCTCAGATGGCCAGAAACGGCCCTTCCCGAGTGTTCATTCTGGTTCCCTGGCCTCTTGCTAACTTCAGGCACCTCAGTTTTTATGTAGAAAAATGGCATATTTTTAACCTAAGGAAAAGTGGGGCATGTTCCCCCTGTGCGCCCCGGTTCCGCCGCCCTGGGTCCAGGTATACAATTGACTAGTTAGAACAAAAAAGATCGTGCAAAAAGCGTGGTAGCCCAGATGAACTGCGCTTACGGTGGTGTTACACGGAAATATTCGGGCATCATGATGCTAAATAAAAAAAAAAACATGGAATTGTCGGGCAAAAATTGGAAAAAGATTCGGGCAAGGTACTGCATATTTATATATATATATATATATATATATTTCCAGAGGACAAGAAATTCGGGCAAAAGTCCTGAAAAATTCGGGCAGCCTAAGAGGAGAAAAAATATATATATATATATTTTTTTTCTCCTCTTAGGCTGCCCGAATTCAGGACTTTTGCCCGAATTTCTTGTCCTCTGGAAATTTGGGGGGGGGCAGTCTGCCCCCCCTGCCCCCCCGCCTCGTACGCCTATGGCTGGTCTCCACAACTGTTCTGCTTTCTTTCTTTTAATCTCCTGCTCGTTTCCGTTCTTATTTTCTTGCCCATCTAAGTGATCCTTGGAATCTTGTATTTATGATACATGATCATGACTAAACAATTTTGCATTTTAAACAGAGTTGTTAACTATGTCAAAATGAGAACTTGGTACTCTGCCAATTAATGATGGTGCCAAAGTTTGCATCAACTATATATTATTTTAATTTCTTTAAAGTGCTTTAAGAAACATTTGATATGTATTCTATCCTGTAACCACTACATTATTACAACTTTATAAAACTCATGGTTGTTATGCATTTTATTAACTGTCTGTCTTCTGCAGTGAGGCAAATACATGGGTTCCTTTCATGGTTGGTCCAAGGTCATGCATCGGTCAACAATTTGCTATGGTCAGTATAATCTTGGTATACCCTAGGGGCCTCAGATGTGCTGTGCGCAAGTTTTCTCCAGCCTCGAGAAGCTTTTTAAACTTGTGCAAAACCTTTAATATCAGAGAAAGTGTTTTTGTCCAATTATATATCAACAAGGCCTTAAATTTACGGAATAACTAACAGTAAAGACATGCAACATTGGCTATTTCACACATAGTTCCAACTTGTGATAGGATATTATGTTAAAGACAGTCCTACCGAACTTCTACTTGTAGTCCTATTCATCCCACACTAGGATATTACATTGGAGACAGACCTACCGAATTTCTACTTCAAGTCCTATACATCCCACACAGGGATATTACGTTAGAGACAGGCCTATCAAACTTTACTTATATTCCTATACATCTCACACTGGGATATGACATTGGAGACAGGCCTACCGAACCACTACATATAGTCCTATACATCCCACACTGGGATATTACGTTAGAGACAGTCCTACTGAATTTTTACTTATAGTCCTATACTTCCTACAGTCCTCCTGAAGGTTGTTTGCATTTTGTTACAGTTTTATTTGTACCTATAAGGGGTCAGTAGGATTGTCAAACAACTTCAGAATGCTGCCCCCATTTATGTCAGCACTAAATTAACAAAGACAAAGATTTAGCAAGCTAGATATATTGGTAGTTATAATCGTTTGGAATTTCAAGTTGACAAACAATCGGTTCTCTCAGCTTTGAATAAGATAATACTGTGGAAACTAGACATGCGGTAAATAGGGCAAATTCGATTTTACTGTGCTTTGTGGATATTTCCTTCATTATTTGGCAATTCTAAGAGAATTTACTGATTTGTTTATCTTTTAGAAAGAAAAAGTTTTGTTTGAAATATTTGATGACAAGATGAAAATATTCTCTTTTTGTTTTTTCATGAAAAAGATGGAAATGAAAGTAATACTGGCCCGGCTTCTTCAAACATTTAATTTTGAGTGGCTCCCCGAACAATCAACCAAAATCACAGAGGAAACAACAATGAAACTTGCAGATGGCGCCCTTCACTACATCAGGCTGCTAGATGGTGTGACAGTTGACGAGTAATGGAGAACATGTAATAGAGGATACATTTCTGCCTATTTGTTATTGGGTACTAATACTAAAACTATATTATAGATCTCTCATAACTAACAATTGAAAGGTGAATTTTTACTTGCTAATCTCATAAATATGAAATTGTGTTTCGTTCACCCTGATCAAGCAAAGCCACGCGTACTTTGATACTCCTCCTAACTAGGAGATAGCAATGGTTACACATACAACCACTCAGGGCAAGACAGTTTTTGCATCCTATAAAGTAAAATTTGATGTTAATCATATTTCGTGGTATGGTTTTGGTGGACTAAAAGATGACTGTTGGCATAAATTATTAATTTTGATTTGTTATCAGTCTTTGTTATCAGTCAATGTTCTGTGTCTATACCACATTTAATTTTTGAGAAAGTACCTTTTAAACATCTAATCAGTCCATCAGATGTAACATAAAATAAACCAGGACAACACACACTTTCATGACCTCAGGAAATGTGTTACTGATGCATTCCATTTTTTTAGTCAAGTGCAAATTGTTGTCTGACGTCCAAGGGTGTTGTGTTGCTCATATTACTGAAGCTTAAAGAATGTCTTTTTGTCTCAGACTTATTAGAAATCATAGAACTATGGTTTAACATAATTTAGATATGCACCCATGAGCTGACATCATCATCAATTAATCATATTTTAAAGATTAATATGTCAATGATAAATGTCAAGACGGAAATTCCGCCTAAAGTCTTGCTTTTAAAGTCTTGCTTTATAGTTAAAGGTAAAATGTTTCCAGATGTCTTATCTTTTCATTTACATTAGAGTATTGTATGACATGAATATGACTAATTCAACACAAAATGCATCCCGACAAATTGAATACAATAAAACAACATTAGGTCACAATTATAATGTTATCCAATAAATCAATATATTTTGTTTAAAAGTGACTTGTTCAATTCAGATATCATCTCTATGCAGTTAAAGTAGCTTTCGTAATATTCCACCGTGATTGTGAATGTAACATTATATTTTACTACAGGATTTGTTCTGCCACAATTATTCAGTGATGTTTTTTACAGTGAATCAAGATAATCAGTGTAACCCAAAGAATTGATTCCTGATAGGAGTCAGAGTTTAGTTGGGTAGAAGTCCAGAAACTTCTCCTAACTAGGCATTTTTTCTTCTTTTCTTTTTAAATCTACTAATTTGTTCTTTGTCTTCTTGTGGTTGTTTTAATTTCATATACTTTTTTTCTACAACAATTTTGTATTTCAACATTTACTTGAATCGTTAAAGTTGTACAACATAGCTGTTAGACGAAGGGTTCTAGGAAGCCTTTGGGTTGAACAAAGAACCCGCCCCCCCCCCCCCCCTCCATAGTGAAAACGAAGAAAGAGATGCAACCAAATAATTAATGGCTTCTTGTAAGCTTTTAATACATAATAAGCTGGCTTGACTAAAATGAAATCTGTGAATTTTATAGAGGTCACCACAATAACAGACTTAACCAAAAGCAAGTTAAACATGTGTTGATAGGAAGCCATAGTCTTTTGCATATTATCTTGCTACAAAAACATTGGACCCAACTGAATAAAAATGTTTTTCTCAGAGTTGTGTTTTTTTTTAATCTGTTTTGGTTATTCCCCTGGGACTACCTTTACTGAATCAATCAACTTGTAAGTATAAAGTGTATCAGATTTATTGGAAGATGGAACTTTCCTTTCTTTCTTTTTCATTTCTTTTCTTTTATGTCTTCTTCTTTTGCATACTTTTCCTCTTCTTTTTTTCTCCTTTAGATATTAAGGGGATAGTGACAGAAATTTTGAAAGAATCTTTCTATGAAATTATTAATATGTTTGTGTTGGATGTAAAATTGATAATAAGATCTGCAGATAGCCCTACAACAAAATAGCAATTCTAACTTGAAATATAGTTGGTACGGAAATTCTCAGAAGTGAGTACAACAACCTTCATGGGCCACTGCTATCACCAGTGTAGGAAGATCCCTCTACACTGGAAGGTTGCTTTAGGCATTCAAATGAAATTTATTTTTACCTAGTTTTAACACCACACGATTTATCCACATTTTCAACATCACATTTTCACATCACAACATCACATTTTCAACATCACACGAATTATCCACCTAGTTTTAACACCACACGATTTATCCACATTTTCAATAAAAAATATCCATAGAAAATGCTGTGGCTTGTTCATCGGATGTAGCCTTAAATTTATGTTTAACTGTGATAAGAAAGTTTGGAAGAGAAAAAAAAAACTATGTACAGGTACTGAATATTCATACAGGTACATTTTCTGTTTTGACTTACCTATTCTTGAAGTCATTTCTGTATAAATCTTTAACAGTGTCTTGTAAGCGTATTAATTACAAAGAGTATACATTTTTCTTGTTGTTGTTTTCAACATAACATTCATTCTCACCAAAGAAATATTTGATATACAGTGTTTTAATTCTTCCCTACGGATGAAGGAACCTTTTTAAAGATGGTACATAATTCTGTTGATAAAGAGGACGGTTTAAAGATGTTTATGTAGATGGGTTTTGTTTTCATCACTTTTGACCTTAGAAGCTGTTATAATGGTAGAGGCTTTTGCATTTATGGTAGATTTAAATTTTCCATTCATGGCTTGTTTTCACTATTTTTAAAATGCTTTGTATCAACAATAAGGTACCGGTAACCACACTATCATGGAAGTTATTGCATTAACATGGCCTGTGGTTTGTTACAGTCCATGGTTATACCACTTGCAGGGGCAGATGAAGGGTTGTTAAAGGAATAACAAAGCAGGGGGTAGGGGGCGGGGGCCGTGCCCCCTCCCACTTTTTTCTACAATAGCAAATGTGACCTACTGGCAAATAAAATGTGCCCCTTTGATTAAGAACTGTCTTTTGGATATTTTAAGCCTTTGTTAATTTTAATATATATTTAATTTTTAATTATTCATGTGCACCATAATAGTATTAATAGCCTACTAACACGTCATATATATTTAAGTGATATGGCCTAAGGACTATTACACATAACTTAATAATGGTTTAATTTTAAATATGTACCACTTTTACAAAACTCAGAGATACTTTGTTTTGTAATAAATCAAATAAAAAAAAAATTCTGTGTTACGAATGCATTTCGTCTGTTTCATCTGAAAAGTTCCTCTCCATAATTGTTACACTCCCCATCCCAACTGTTTTACACATGTGACCCCCCCCCCCCGCCCTTTACTTTACATGTTGCTAAATGCCTGGTTACAGTGCGATATACAATGCCCCACGACTGTAGTGAGCTATTTCTTTTGTATAAATCAATATATAAGTTGGCACATTGAGACGTCATGGCATATCGTAGATGTGAAATAAAGTTATAGCCGGTATATATCCGTTACCTTAGTACTCCTACAGTCTTCTGCAAAACTAAGTATAGTTACCCCTCCCTCTCAGAAAAAAAAGAGAGAAAATGTGGATATTTATCATTAGGTGTCTGGTACAGTAGGTATAAGGGTATTCTAGGTAGAACTACTCCTATGAATGAGATCATGTTTTCTGGTTCCTTTAAACTCTGAGGAATAAATAATGACAACATGACTTAGGGAAAGTCAACCCTCTTCACAAACTTCAAACTTGAATAAAATATCAGATCAAGATTTAACACCATCACAGTTCATCCTCCAAATCATTTCCCTCTGCATCAACCATCTCAACATCTTCTTGGAAGTTGCAACAATTTCTACATTAACATAGGTCTGTACACGGCAGCTCTGCATTCATACAGGAACATCTTCCTTTAAGACATTTGCTGACTCTACAGCTGACACACCGAAGCAAAACATCTTGGGCAGGTGGCTTTGTCATCCAAGTGATTAAAAGGTCATCATTTTTAAGTTTCCATCCATGTCCCTCTGGTGAGGGTACATCAATCCTTTGCTGTAATGCCCTACTGTGAATAGCAGCCTGGTAGGTGCAGCGCTTCACATGCTGGATCAGAGCATCTATTGTTGGTGGTAAATTCTGCTCTGAGGATGGAGATAAACAGAACACCTTGTACCATGAAATTGGAGATTTTTTAGTCTCACATTTTATGGTGGGGTACCGATATAAATACAATTCAGCTAGAAATATGTTGCAAATTACTTTCAAAACTCCAATGGTAAGATTAACATGATATTGTATCTCAAAGCATTTAGGGATTTTTTTCTTGGTGGGGGGAGGGAACCCATATTCCAAGAGTCCTAGATCCACCCCTGAATACTTAATGAACCACAAATTGAAGAAAGTACTTACCCACCTTTTATGATCTGTATCAGTCTTCCTTGTCAAGAATGGTATGCAGCTCCTATAACATAGAGAGTGGCACCTCACTTCAGTGCAACACAGTCTTTCCCTCTTAATATGCATCAACATGCATGGGCTCATCCTAATTCCGCTCGGCTGCTTGTCGAAGCAATCCTGTAATAAAAGGAAATAATAAAAAAAAGATTGGTTTGCATTTTCTGTTGACAAAAATGTAAGTTTGAACAAGTAAGAATTAAGACAATTTCATTTATATACCACATATTTTGCAAAGAAGAATTTAAACAGGTTTTCTGTTGTTATCGGCAGTACATTATCTCTTAACATGATGGTTTAAATGATACAATGGTAGATTATATCTGTTACAAATGATAAGGAATCAGATGGTTGTTCATTTGGTATAGCTAAACAGGCTGACCATAAGACCTTGCAAATCTAACCTTATTCCCCTTTTGTTACACTTAGTTTTCTAACTCAACTCCTTTAATATCTCTACCATTCAAATAACGGGCCACAGTGAGAAAACTATGAAGCCCGTACTTAACACCTAGGCTAGTGCCCAGAAGGAGAATTTTAAACAAAGTTTCCATGCCTACCACCAAATAATAAAACAAATCAGATGACCATGCCACTAAATTAAATTATGTTCAGGTCCAAGCGATTACGCAACACCAATATGTAAATCACGTTAATAGTATGCAGTTTAAGCGATTACGCAACACCACTATGTAAATCACGTTAATAGTCTGCAGTTTATGCGATAACGCAACACCACTATGTAAATCACGTTAATAGTCTGCAGTTTATGCGATAACGGAACACCACTATGTAAATCACGTTAATAGTCTGCAGTTTATGCGATAACGCAACACCAATATGTAAATCACGTTAATAGTATGCAGTTTAAGCGATTACGCAACACCAATATGTAAATCACGTTAATAGTATGCAGTTTAAGCGATTACGCAACACCACTATGTAAATCACGTTAATAGTATGCAGTTTAAGCGATTACGCAACACCAATATGTAAATCACGTTAATAGAATGCAGTTTAAGCGATAACGCAACACCACTATGTAAATCACGTTAATAGTATGCAGTTTAAGCGATTACGCAACACCAATATGTAAATCACGTTAATAGTCTGCAGTTTATGCGATAACGCAACACCAATATGTAAATCAAGTTAATAGTATGCAGTTTAAGCGATAACGCAACACCAATATGTAAATCACTTTGATAGGCGCAGGGTATGCGATCAGGCAACACCAATATGTAAATCACTTTAATAGTCGCCGGTTATATAACAATCCACCCCTAATATGTTATTCACTTTAATGAACTGCGGTTTTTGCGACAACCCACCACCAATACAGTTACCACTTTGCCTGCGCTTCATGCGACAACCGACCGCCAATATGTTATCACTTTAATAGCCTGCAGTTTATGTGACAAATCACAATTTTGACGATATAATGTCTCAACCATACATTGGATTTGTTATATAGAGAACAATTTATTTACAGTTAAATGATTGCTCCTTGAAACCAATTGGTTTAAAATAACTTTCATCTGGAGGTGATTGTGAGACTTCAAGCTAATGTTATAGCCTTATTAAATGAGTAAATTCCGCAATATGTTTTCATTAAGTTACTTTTATGCAAGATCTCATACACCTGTACAATTAACAACTTTTACAAACAGAAATAGATATTTTTTAGAAAAAGTCATTAATGGCCAGCATTTTGTGTTCTTTAATGCAGACCGGAAAAATATAATAGCTTACATGAAAAAAAAAAAAGAAATGTTGAAGTCGTGCTTCAATCCAATAAATAGTTGTCTACTTTTAGGAAAATACTGACAATTTTAAAAGCATTTATTAGTCATAGTTTATTCGCAATATGTAAAAAGAGAGCAACATCACTTGAGTTTCAATGGTAACTTGTTTCTGATTTCATGGTATTATGACACTTATCACAACCTATCTTCTGTTGTCGGTCATGGAAATGGCGTACAGAAAGTGGTTCAATATTTATTCATCTATCATGTCCAACCTACAACCTACATGAAAGTTCGAGGATGATATAAATGAGGAAATAGCTAGTATGTTTAATTTATGGTAGTATAATCTCAATCATATTTCATGTGCTAAGCATCGGTCAGGGTAATTGGAGATTCAGTAACAACTTTGCAAGGACTATATTAATTCATTAGGCTTATTATGAGTAGAAGGTACCGCGATGCCTACATTCAGAATGCATGAGATTAAACTTAATTAAGGCATATCTTTGTGATTTTTAATGCTGTACTGTTATCCACATTCTTTAGTCCTCACCTATAACGTATGTCCAACTTTATCTTTTTAATTCCTCAGTAAGCCCCTGACCCTATTTAGAATGTTACTTCTAAGGTAGAAGAGCAAGATTTCGATGCCAACTTAGAACCTTTAACATGAAGGGAATTTAAGCTGACTTGTTACCTAATCTGAAATGTTTTTAAAATACATATGTTTCTGATGTCTGATTTTCCTGTTTGCTTGTTTCATTTAAAACGATACTTCCAAGGTAGAACTGTCTAAATAAAGTAAATAAAGTAATTTGATCTGATCTGTTACCTATTCTGAACTTTTTAAAAAATCACATGTTTCTGATTGGTTTTCTTAATTTTTTTGTATTCTTTGTTTGTTTGTTGTTTGTTTTATTTACCTGTAGGGGTCTTTGCCATTGAAAAAGAGATATCAATATTTGTTTTGCTGTTTAATGCGCTGACAATATGGTGTCAACGATTAAATGAAAGATAATCGAAAGCAATACAATCAGTAACCTTAACAAGAATGGAAATGATAACAAAAAAATGGCAACGCTTAGTCCTAATTACCCAGAAAACATATAAGCCAAAACACCAAATCCGCACACCTATATTACACAGGTCTCTACTTGATAATCAATAACAATTTTATCCCCAAACTGTTAATATCAGTTTAACCCGATACCCTCCCTTAAAGTCAAACCTGTCATATACAAACAGCTTGTAATTAATAACTGCATCACTATCGCACTAACATGACAACAGACCACAATAGAACAACATTGCAAAACCTCAAAATAACACAATTGAATCATTACATGCCCTTTGATAAACGTCATTAGCTCTCGACATGTTGGCAAGTAAATCATTTTGAATAAATTACAATTTAATAAGAGACAAAACAGCCAACAATTACAAGTAAAACTTCATACGTAAATAGCCTCCCTTTCCTCGTCAATGCTATTAAACTTACGAATTTAAAGTCATGCTCCCAAAACCTAATTAATAATCTTGAAATCATATGAAACCCCATACCATATGACAAATAGAATAACAAAATGCCAACAAATTCTCACCGAAACAATTTCCTCATCACTACAAGGTTAAAAAAATAATCTCCGACTGTCTGTATGTAAGACGATATGCTGTAGGCAATGAAAAGATGAAGATGACAACACTTTTTACTCTGATCAAAACTATAACTAGTCCCAAGTTTTATGTCACTTGACTACCATTATGCCTTATAAATGGACTCAGTGGAAAACATGTCTGCTAGGCAGATCTTTCAACCCCAACACTGCACTAAAATTACTCTGCTTATGCACCATGAAGGACGTGCTAAACCAACACCTAGGTGCAAATCCAGTTTAAACACAAGCTAAGACTAGGTTATCCTTAAATAGACGTACACTGCAGTAGCCTAAGCAAGCTAATCCTAATAACAAGAACCCAAACAGTGAGCATAACTGTAAACGATACCAAATGTAGCCTTAAAATACCCTTTCCCCAGAAAAAAGAGAAGAAAAAAAGAGTGTCTATTCTACAAAACTATAATATTATCCCCGGTAGGACCTCTTGCGAGGTCGAGCAGGGGTAAACTCCTTTTGTTGTTGTAGCCTAAGCAAGCTAATCCTAACAACAGGAACCCAAACAGTGAGCATAACTGTAAACTATACCACATGTAGCCTAAAAATACCCTTAGATAAACAAATTCAGCCCAGAACAATATCAATAACAAATAAATTATAGATAAACGTTACGTTCTCCTAACTGCAATTGGAAATAAATAATTTGGTATCAACATTTGACAAAAATGAAATAAACAGGCAAAAATGTTCGTACCAAGAAAGTTTAAACAAGTTTATTCAGCTGACTCAATTAAGTTTCTCATAACTTTCTGCTTTTTGCAGCAAAATTTCACTTCATTTAAAATGTTGCCTCCCAAGAATGGTCATAGTAGGCGGTAGTGTTTGGCTGTTTGCTATAATGCAGAGAAAAGAATATTGCTAGTAAAACCACTAATGTTAGGAAAATTGTGAATGCACAGCTGAGTTGTGCATATTTTGTTAAAATATACTGGACCTAGAGGATCTACGAAATTCCAGTCAATGTTCACATTAACAAGGAAAGAAAAAAAATATCCTAGTATGTTCGCAAATGTGTACAAAAGTTTGGGACCCTGGGGAGCAGATACTCCGAGTTGTAGGGGCACCAACAATTTATGAAGGGGCACCAATAATTAAAGGTGGGGCACAATACTTATGTGCTGTTACTTCAGTGTGAAGTTTTGTTCACATGGTGATGGGACAAAATAAGGGCATTTGGTGTAGAGAAACTAGTCAAGCACACGCCGCCTGCACCCAGCTGCCTGGCTAACTTAAATGTAACTCACAGACTGACTTTATGAAACAACGAAGATATCATTATTAATAAATCCAATAAATCGTTATAGGTTTTCATGAAATGTGTCGCTTAATAATGATTGGCATGCTGTCTCAATATGTTTACATGCTTTTATTAAAGAACATGAAAGTTCCAATAGAACAAGGCACCTTCATAGAGAGTTGCCTATAAACGTGTATTGCAGCAGTTTTAGCAGTCTGCCACAGTACTTTGTTGTCTACTTACAAGTAGTCTCATCTTCTGTGATATTGTATTGTTTTCATTTTGTAAATTGATTTATCGAAGAACAGTCCGACCGCACAAACAACCAGATGTATATGTGTTGTTATAACTGTATGTCGTCATTGGCCAATGCACGCCTCGTCAACTAAAGCAGATTGTTTTCTTGTTTCCTCCCATTGTTGACACCGGAAGAACTTGTAACGACTGTTTGTTGGAATCATGGATGGAATTATTGGACAGTTTCAACAATGTTAATCATTGTAAAATATTATTGTCAGGAACCTTGTTATAATTCTTTCGACCTGGCCTCTCGGAAAAATTCCAGTTAACTATATTTCGATTTTGAAAGACCGCCCATTTGGATCTGAAGTCACTTCTACTGAAGACAACTCTCCTGATTCTCCTACATTATTCTTCTGACATTTTCACCAAAAATACGTGTTTGAATATTCTGAGGTAGGCCTTCTTACGACTTGGTTATTACGCAAGATTATTAATTCATTCTTTATATTAAATGCACAATTGTAATATATGCCTATTATCTTGTATTATCTTTATTTATTTTGGTAATTTGCAGACAGTGAATTAAAATCGGTTTTATTCATATGAAATTTGCGTTTCGTATGATTGTGTAGCCAGGATACTTTAATCTAAATCTGTTTTGCTATTGGATTGAGTGTCAATTTTGGAAATGCAATCGATAATTTTCAAATGTTGCATTGTTTAGCATTGGTAATTGCTTTTGTGTATTAACAATAAAATTGATGCAACCTATTGGCAATACTGTCAAAATTCTCAAGAAATCTTTTACAGTGCAGGATAAACGTCCATTGATTATCTTGTGTACCTTTCTGTACAGCGCTTTGAGATTTTATTGGAAAGCGCTTTATAAATAGCACATATTATTATGAGTATCATTATTGTGTTCATTTTGAAATAGCTAAGTGGGGTAATATTATGTAGCGCGATCTTTTTCTCTTCACTGTAAATGTAGTAACATTTCATTTCATTTTCGTTTCTCCATAACATACAATAATAACAATATATAAAAATTATGTGTCAATATTGAAAGTTAAATTTATGTTACGAAAGGAAGTGATCTTAAAGCCTTTGTAATCTTGTGAGGCAGATCACTCTCCTTTCTATTAAAAGAGAAGTAAATAAAAATAGAAAACGGGAAAGTTACGAAGGAATAACATCAACAAATTGATTAATAAGTATTTATGTCATGCTTTATCGAAATTTCCGATTTTATGGAGCAATAAAGTTTTACTTAGTTACTTACTTAGTATACTTGCTCTTAAAACCTGATAGTCAGTTGCAGTTATATGAATTTCAGTATAAAGGATTATTCCGAGCTGAGGTAGTTCCATACACGTAAGCTTTGTTTTAAAATATTAGATTTAAAACGTGGTTAGCGGAGGCATCTAGACTGACTTGTATTATAGTCATACATGTCACAGTTTAAGGAGAAGGATTTTTGTAAGTATGTGGGAGCACGATTGTGAATAATTCGGTAAGCAAAGCAGATTCTTGAACGTGGAATTTCAACTAATTGAGGGAAGAAATCAAGTTGCTAGTATAGTCATATGCGTTTACAGACCAAAAATACCGGACCGCCTTCTCTTGAATCATATGTTCCGGCCCAGACTGAAAGACAGTAAGACATGTGAGGCAAAATTAGGGTAAGGATAAGGGAACGAAGGATTTTATTTAGTAAGTAATGCATTCATCTCGACAATAAACCTGTACCTTGGGCAACTTTCACACTAACGGAGTCATTATGAGGTTTCCATGGAAAGATGATGTCGATATGAACACCTTGAAGCTTATTACGATCGACCTTTTGCAGTGGTAATATTCAGAGTAATATTAATGTCCTTAACACTCAATCCATTTCCAAAACTAGATTCACTTAATAACGTCAATTTTTTTCTTTGCATTAATGTGATAGCTTGTTAGCTGAAAACCAACCATAAAAGTTGTTAAATACATTGCAGATGGTATATTCTAGAAGTATGATATCTTGATCCGTGAAGAAAATGCTAGTATATCGTCTGCAAAAAGAACAATAGTACAAATCTGTGAAACATTAGCTCTGTCATTGACATAGAAAATAAAAAGTAAAGGACCTAAGATGGAACCCTGAGGAACCCCACATGTTACGTTTAATGATTCAGAATGGGTCTCTTTATAAGATACAAACTGCCTCCTATTGGATCGAAATCTCATAATCCACAAATTACCTCCTATTGAATAGAGAGCTCTTGATCCACAAACTGCCTTCTATTGGATAGAAAGCTCTTAATCCACAAATTACCTCCTATTGGATAGAAATCTCTTAATCTACTCTAAGCCAACACCCCTTATACCGTAATGGTATAGTTTCTTCATCAAAGTATTGTGTTCGATTGTATCAAAAGCCTTGGAAAAGACTTAAAGTATTCCAAATGTTGTTTTTGTTTTGATCTAAGGCAGTATTCAAATGATTCACTTTGTGAGCCAGAGCTACCTAAGAGAAGTGGTTTGGCCGGAATCCATACTGCCCTTAATAGAAAACATCACATCATGTAATAAAGCTATAAAGGCGATTGTGGACAAATCTTTCAAATATTTTGGAGAAATTTGATAAAATTTAAACTTGACATCTATCTTTAGAAGTGAAATGATTTTTCTTAGCGATACGAATTATATGATTTAACTTGTTTCGGCAAGTTGGAAAATCCGTCCTATCATCCGCTACATTAGTTTTATATTTCTTATAAAGCTTATTTTTACTAATTAATTTGTTTGATTGTAAGATGACGTTACTTTTCCAAGGTTGTCGCTTATTAAGACTGTTGGTTGAACATACATAAGATATTGAAAAACAACTTTCATAAGTGTTACGAGGGGAGCAGGTGTGTACACAGACAACTATCTTGTAAGAACCATGCAGTATGAGGCTAAAACTGGTATGGGCTGTAACAAAGAAGAAGAATGGAAGGGAGAGGCTCGATGAGCGCAAACTGCAGAGTGAAGACATCAGGAAGAGGTACAACACAGAGGTTGAGAACAGGTTCCAGGTATTTGCAGACATAAGGAGAAAGAGCATGATAAGACTTTAGAGGTATACAGAGAAGCGGCCATGAAAATGAAAGGTGTGACAAAGAAACAGAGCAAACCATGGATAGGGAATGAAATATGAAGGAAATGTGAAGAAATGAAAGAAGTAAAACAGATATTGAAAAGTTCAAGATCGGAAAGATTAAAAAAGAGACATAGGTAGGAATACAAAAAGAAAGACGAAAGGTGAAGATGAGTGCAAGGGAGGACAAGAGAAAATGGATAGAGTAGAAAGCAGTAGCAGCGGAAAAGAGAGAAAAAGAGAAAACGGAAGGAACAAAGAAGTATACAGCATACAAAAAAGATCACTGGCAAAAAAAAAATGAAAAAACATAAGGAAGTAGACAATATGTCCTATTTCTACATCACATGAGTAACACAAAAGTAGAAATATTTGCTCCAATATCTTCTCAAAGCTGTAAAATGGCCCATTTAAGTGAGTCTGATGATACTTTTTACCTTCTCCATATTTTAGTATTATCAGTATATTTCAAATCAGTTGAGCTCAATTGCTTCTATACCTGTTTATGTATCTTTGAACCTATAAATAATTTTCTTTTCCTTTAAAAGTATTCACATTTTCGTAATTGTACAGATATTGTGCTAACTGACATTATATAATTTCGTTTTGCTTAACATCACCTAGTATGTAATTTTTTTTTTTACAAAACAAGTGTTTATTTTGTTAGCTGTGATTTACACTTGAGTATGTTTCCTAACTGTGCAATGTTTCGCCGATAAATGATTATGATTAATGAAGATTTTTTGTTTGTTTTATTTTAGTGTAAAATGTAGTAAGAGGAAATTGAACAAATAATAGCAACCAACAACATGTTAAAATAAAAATTAATAGAAAAAGTATAAACAACAAATTAATATTAAAAAAAAAACAATAAACAAAAAATGGTTGACATTTAACCAGGTTTTCAACCATCGGTTTACATAACCAATAAATCATGGTTGAAATTTAACCAGGATAAATCGTATAGATTAACCAAATGGGTTCATCTTACAACTAAATCCTGGTTAAATTTCAACCAGGATTCGTGGTTTGAATAACCAATAAAATGGGTTATACCTTTTCTCCAGATTTCCCTTGTTGATTTTACCAGGTTTGTGTAGGTAGATATATGACTCGGAACCTGGTTAAATGTTAACATTTTCCTGGTTAAATTGAACCATTGTATTTTTAGAGTGCAGCCGATACGTTCACATAACTACAATGCTATCAAACTGAACATAAACAAGTTATATTTCTTTTAATATTCAATACAGTGCTATTCAATTAATTTTAAATGTTAACCATTAATTTTGAATACTTGCCAAAGGGCAAAGGCAAATAATGATGGCTTGTTGTCTGTTAGCGTGTGTCAGTTTCTGACTGGTCTCTTATCAATGTAACCCAATAAAGTTAATGCTGATATAACCAGCAGAATGTTTGTACCGTAGTACGTTAAAAGTAACATGTTGTTGTCTGTATCAGTCAATATTGTGACTACAGATCAGCTAAAGCAATAAAACAAATTCAAAAATTCTAAGTCGACTTTGGAATAATAATTGTACTATTGAGTAGAAGAAACGTATTGTCTCTCGGAGAATGTCAAAGGTCACCTGTGGTCACCAGAGGTCATAATTTGGAAACCCTGTAAACAATACCTCAAGGGGAAATTTACTACGGATTTCATACTATGCATGTGGATGAATCATATTAAGTAGAAGTCTATCGCTTATTTGGGGAAGGGGTCATTTGTGGTCACCAGAGGTCAACATTTCGAAATCCTGTTAACAATATCTCTAGGGGAAATTTACTAACGGATTTCATACTATGCATGTGGATGAATCGTATTAAGTAGAAATATATCGCTTATTAGGGGAGGGGGGGGTGTGAGAGGTTATTTGAAAGGTTATGAAAGAAGAAAAAAGAGAAATTAAGAGAAAAGAGTACGTAAAAATAGAATATTAAACAAAGAGATTTTGAAAATTGATATCACAGATTAAACTTAAAGAAATTAGTTCTAAACTAGGATATCTAGACTAAACCTACTTCCTATCATTTCTAATTTCTCTTTGTAGACCTTTGAGGCCAAAGATGTCTCCACGGGCACTTCTCTGGTTCTGTACTACCATTTTTAGCATCACCGTGGTGCTTATTAATGGTCAGTCTAATAAACCGACTTTGCCTATTCGTGGAAGTACTGAACAGACAAGCGCCAGCCCGTGGCTGGAAAGTAACGTCACCGAGGCACCGTCCTCCTCCGCACCGAGTCGCATCCCACTTTACCTTGCTGTTCTGGTGTCGTTTGGGGCGGTGGATACATCGGGGTCTTTTGTAGCGTCGGATTTAGCTTTGAAACACATCAATGAGAGAGAGGATGTCTTACCAGGCTACGAGCTGCGCATGTCATTGTCAAACTCTGCGGTAAGTTTTACACACACACACACACACACGCATGTTTATACAGAGACACATATATATATTATGCATAGATATTGTCATATACATGGGTGGACATGGACAAAGACAAGGAGTCATAAACATATGCAATAACAATACTTAAATATTTGTACTTTGCTTACCCCCCCCCCCCCCAAATAAGCGTACCAAATTGAATTCCATGTTTGTTCTTCGTACTTCAAATGGCGTACCCAGATCGATTAGAATCAACATATATATATTATATACATATTAGTTAGTGCTGCCAAGTCACCCGCTTTGGGCGGGTGTCACCCGCATTTTCGGGTCGTCTCCCGCTCACCCGCCCGCCTGTCCGAATCTCCCGCATTTTTGAAGAATCTCCCGCATTATATAGGCCCACAGAGTTTTTCCTGTGAAAGTGTATCATTGCTAGCGTGAAATTCATTTCACACCAAAATGCGAATTATCTCAGAACCGCCAGGATCGGAAATTACTCAAAGCCGATCGTGCTAAATATGCCCGGCTGAAAGCAACGTTACCTATACGATTCGTGAAAAATAATAACGTTACGACACACGTGAACGCAACAGCGTCCGCGAAGTCATTGAATGCAACCGAACGAGGTACGCGCGCTACTGCCAGAAACTACCGGTAGCTGTTGTACACATGCACACATCACCGCTGTATACCGTAGGCCATGCTGGAGAACTCCGGCCGGGAGGAGTTCAGTTCCTTAGGAATTTGGAATATCACATTCAAATTCAGCTCAGTGCTACTGCCCCAAAATACAGGAAGTGCTGTTTCCTGCCGCGATCAGGGCCGGGTCTGTCATACGACAATGATTTCCCTGATTGTACGCTACGCGCGCCAAACCGGTGGTCGCGCTCCGTTGTCATTTTCCACCTCTAACCCCTTGGCCCACATCTCAAGTATTGAGGACACAGTGCAAAATTTCAGAGATTTTTTTTATTTCAAGATATTTTTTCCTCTGGAATGAAAAAAAATAGACACAATACAAATATGGAGACAGTATAGATTCAGCTTAGATGACCCGGGAAGTGATGTTTCCGGCCATCTGAGGGGCCGTAAGATCCCAAAATTTTCTTCTACGCTTCGCGCCAACCCATGGTGGCGCTCCGCTTAGATGGTGTACTTAACCAACAGCACCAGACAATTTTCACCCGCCTAAAACACATCTGACCTTGGCATCTCTGATTAGTTCGCCCGTCCGTACGACGATACTTGACAGTAAACATGTGTAAACGAGCACTGAAAACTACCAATGAACTAAAAAATTAGAGAAGGCATGTTGCGCCATTTAAGTACAATATTCCTAAACAAAACAATATTCATAATGGTGTGTGATACATAACCTTCGATTTGCGCACAAAGACTGGTATTTTTGGAACTGAAAAATAAATTTGATCATTTTCTAGTAGCTTGGACAATATGAAATGATTGACAACATTAGAAGATTTTGGTTTTCAGAAACGACTGCAAATACCAACCCCCTTCCGCCATTAACCACCATATAGTCCATCTGTCCCATGCAGCGTACTTGATCAAAACCGTCACTCCATGAAGGTTTCAATACAATAATTTGCTTAACATTGACATTACCACACTGTAACATTTCGTTCTATATTTTGTTCCCTATTCACGTATTTATAATAGTTCAGAGGCTTTGTTTTGTCCTTCAACTTTAAGAAAAACGTTTTAATTAGACAAATGGAGCAGCAAGCGATGCTATAGGTAATTTAAAATGCATGAACGGCTTTCTTTGGATAGAAAATCCTTGTAATTCTACAAAGTAACATGGATTTGAAATTGATTGCTTTTTGCCAAGGTAACCATGGCAACCATTTTAAATCTTATCGATGTTCAACTGGTATTGGCAGATTTCGTGATCGAGCAGTTTTGTTTAAGATGTCCTATATAGATATAATTATGTAGATAGAAATCTTAGGGAGAACGGCGAACTATCTGTTCTGAGAATTATTCATCTAATGTTCTTCTCCTACATAACAAGTATGTCTGAGCTATGTGTGTGTGTGGGGGGGGGGGGTGGGAGGGGGGAAATGGAGCGTATTCAGCTCTATGTGTGTTTGCCAAGTTTTAACTTCGACCTTTCCAGTTTACTGCCCTAATAGCTCAGTGAAAATAACACCGTTCTATGCAATTTTCATATTAATCATCATTATTTTTATTGAGTTATCTGTCGTTAAACATTTTTGAGCTGAATTAAATTCGCCAGATTTTTGAACGAGTCCGTAGATTCTCCAAACTTCAATCAAAATTTGCAAGCCCCACCCAACATATCATTCGCCAATCAAATCTCTCTGTTTTGTTTACGACCGTTAGGCCTAGGCTTACTTTCACTTTCGTGTCTAGCCTGTGTAAGGCCCATTCTCTTGAATAGTATCTTTCTTTCGGTCTTACCGATTTAGCGATTTACCGATTTAGCGAAATTGTGTCATTTCCTTCCATTGCAAGGAATACACAGGTGTTTTCAGGCGTTTCCTCCCTGAAATTGGGTCAAAAAAGTGGACGATACGAGTACATAAAGGTTACATTTGTGTAATGAACATGCTGATATGGGGCGGTCGCAGTGATTTTACGGTAATTTATTCACGCCATAAGGGCAACAGAAAATAAATTTCTTTCTTTCGATTGTGACAGCTTTTCTCCGTTAAACCCACCTGGTCAGAGTGCATTTAGAATAAGAAACATTGAATCTGCTTCGAAAGTTTGTTTTCCGAAATTCATCAGCAAACACGTATTGAGACTTTAAGCATAAGTCTTGTAAGCCAACAAAGTACCCCAATGCCGCTCTTATCAAAGACTTGAACCCTGAATAAGAACCCTAAATACACTGTAAAAAAATCATACCCAACAGACAGAATTTGGAGTTTTCCGAATCCGGCCCGAGGAAACATTCGACCAACAACGACCAACAGTCGGGTATACGGACACCTTAATGCGTTAGTCATGAGCAACGTACTGGCCTGCACTGTACATAGCTCACACTATAGGAATAATGAGATTTTGAATGCAAGTTTAGGGCCCTTTGTCGTAAACTTCCAATGTTTTTGCGCTGGCCCTCGTAGAACAGTATTTGAGAGCCCATGCTATATATGTAATCATGGGCGGCGATCCTGGGGGGGGGGGGAAGGGGAGGATATATCCCCCCATGAAAATGGGTGGAGGGGATGTAATACACCATATCCCCCCCCCCCCCCCACCAAATGCCAGGGATAAGAATATTTTCATGCCTACATTTATGCATCATCGTGAATGTACGGCTTTTTTTTAGCTTCATTTCTCGCCTACCATAAACGCAGTGCGATCTTTTCAAATAAACCGTCTTTATAAAGCAAGAATAGTTGACTGTAGGCTTCATTGGCCCTATAACAACAAAATGTATTATTGCGCCCACGGTATTGATATAGTACATATATGCACCCTCATAGTATTCATATAGGCCCTATAGAAGGCCTTCACACGTACATGTTCCCTCGAACAGCTGAGAATCTCATGTTGGTAATGCTTAATACACGTTTCACCTGGATGCCCTAGCAATCGGTACCTAGGAATGTAACTATGTGTAATTGTGTATTGCATGTGTATAGGCCTATAATAGCCTGCATGAGGCCATTTTCTTCATCGAATAATATAAAAGAGCTCTCGAACATTCTAACGTAGCGCCTGAAACAAGGTTGACAGTGGCAATATTCCCAAAATAACACCCGAAATTAAAAAAAAAGTATTTTGGATCCTGATTATGAGATATTTCGGACATGATATCCCTACTTTAAAGTTGGGTATATGCCGCTTGGAAACCTCGGGAAGTGCCGTTTCCGGCCATCTAGAGGGTTTGTAAATCCCAAGATTTTCTTGTACGCTTCGCGCCAACCGATGGTGGCGCTACGCTTAGATAGTCAACAAGGTCATATCCCCCCCACTCGGAAATACGGATCGCCGCCCATGTATGTAATGACGAACTGATCATAGCTATATACACACTATTTTGCTTACAGCTGACAAAGTTGACGTAAATGATGGGTTCTGTATCGTGATTGTGTTTCATGATTAAGAATGTTGACAGTGTAAGTGACGTCAGTCAAGATTCGGCGAACGAAGAATTCTCGAATTTACTTTTACCTTTGTGGAATAACCTTAACATGTAACCTTCCCCTTGTCTGGTCAATATTGTAATCGCATCTTAAATAAAATTCCAAAATATTTTATTTGCTTTATTGTTTTAGGTGTACTATACGAAAATAGTTCCCGGCAAAAAAAAGGTTGCAAAATAAAAACGATTGAATCTAGGTGTTGCTCTCATCAAGTATACACTAAACTATTTATTTTGAACGTTACTATTTAACGGTAGACGGAATTTAGATGAAAACACTTAAGATTTCTTTCCCTCGCATACTAATTAAAGCAGCTTCTCGAATTTCCCTATTATGCATCGAAGGTTGTTTCTCTCACGCAAGAACCTAACAGCTTCTTTCCCACTTTATCATAACTTATATGCCTCAAATCATTCTTGTGTTAACTCAATGTAAAAATTTAGGACATGTTTTTGCAGGAGTCAAACCTGAACTAATTTTCAGTTTACTTTGTCTTCACTCACATGGGTGAGCATTCTTTTAAAATTTGCTTTAAAATGTTTCTTCTTGATTTAAAATCGAATTATTATCGAGTAGATTTCCGTGATTAGGTAAAGTGAGTCTGTTTTGAATATGCCATGCGCAAAGTATAATCACATCAACATCGAAATGCAAAACAGAAGAAGTCCGAGTGGGAAAGAAACCGGTTTCAAAGTAGGCCAGTATCAATGCTCATGCCCACAAAACGACGTGCACTACTGTGCAGTTGTATAGAAAAACGAAATGGGTTATAATGCATTATCACTGAGCATTTCATGTGGTCAGGAAAAATGCCTTGATGAATCTAAAGAAAAAGATATGTAAAACGAAGCACTTGTTAAAAAAACTATCGGTGCCATTAAAAAAGAAAGATTTAAGAATTGACCGTCATCAGTATTATCCTCAAATATGCTAGATAAGTCAGGTAGTTGTCACCCAATTGTACTTAACCTTAAACATGCATTGGGCTGCCACTCTCAAAGCTAGTTGTCCACACAGAGATAGTCAGTTATCTACTTAATCCTCCTCGTTTGGTACAGGACGAAGGAGAACCAGAGCCTCTAAGAAAGATATTTTACAAATTGAGGACTTGAATTTGAGGCCGGTTGCTGATAATTCTTAAACGGGCTGCAATATATAGTGTAATATGAGATGTGTGTGTGTCTTTGAAAGATCGATTAAGTTTGGGTATATAAGTCACATATGAGTCACAACCTGAATGATTCGTCTTCGTTTGTTCTCTTTATATAATTTTCATGGCTTTTTCTTTACATTCCCGAATTACTGTCGTATCCTAAACATGTTTATACTGCATACCTGCTATATACGCAACCTGCAGTCTCCAAAGTAAAACTTAAATTGGCTTTTTCCCCCGAATATCTTGCGTAACCAGTTTTGAAAGCTCGCGATTTATGAGATACCTTGTGCATTTGTAAAGCTTATGTTTTTTATGACCTTTGGATCGCATCATCGCGGTAATTTTTTTTTTCTTTAACTCACGTCAACGATTATTGAATGAAATATATTCTGACGATAATCTGTATGTTGACAATCTTAATTAGGAATTGTTTAACCTCCATTTCTCTCAACAAAAAAATTAACATATTTAAACATCCTCCTCCCCTCCCCTCTGGACCTTCAATATCTCACCAGTGCGAATAAATTCAAAAACGTATAAAGTAAAGCAGGTGCGGGTGAGAAAATCCTCCATTGAGGACGAATTATTACAATTTACGACCATCATACTATCATAATCAGTTTTTCGTTCATTCATTACTATGACTAATTTCTAAGACTTTTCAGTAACCATTCATAATATTAGACCATTACTGAGCCAAGGCATAGAAACATCACCCTTTTTTGTATCAATTTGTCACTAATATGTCACGTGACATCCTATAATTAATCTTATTTATCTCATTAATTTGATTTATCTTAATAATCTTAAATTAATCTTATTAATCTTATTTATTAAATTCCCAGTGCGATGACGGTACGGCAATCAAGGCTTTGTTTGATCTGATTTTTCGAGAGCCTCAAAAGATTATGATCGTCGGTCCTTCGTGTTCTACGGCAGCTCAGGCGATTGCGAGTACCGCCAAATTTTGGAACCTAAATGTGGTGAGTACAAATAGGTCGAACCGGGTACCATCGGGTACCATCGGGTACCATCACTTCTCACCTGAAAGAGGTGTACTATCATTCATATGTTTACATCATCAAACAATATTTTATATATGCCGGGAGTATTTGAATTTATATATAGGCCTAGAAGGTCAATATAAAATACTGATTTTTCGATTCCATTTTTTTTCAGGCGTGTCTGTTCTGTTCACGTCATCTGTAACGTTATCGTCGTTTATATGACGTCATTGTTCCGTTTATTACCTAAATAACTCTAAGACATGACGTTACATTAACATTAGTTGCAATGAAGGGATGTATCTCACATTACAAGGAACATAAGGAAACGTAATGCGTTATGTAGGCTATAGTAAGCCTAAATAATTCTACAGGTATGCTAGCTATCTATCTATATATCCATCCATCTATCCATCCACCCATCCATATATCTAATATATGTATGATGGTGTGGTCTGTGACATCATCATGCTAGCTATTAAAATCGTGAAGTCTATATGCTTGAAACCTAATACATTTGGAAAGTTTGCTGAGCTGTCACTGGTTTCTTTACTTCTAATTTCATCAAAATGCGTGTTAATATTCCTCTGTGGATAAGTTACTTTCCCACTGTGGATAAAATATTGACATATTACAAAGAAAAGCAAAGACATTTCAACTCAATGGACCTAGCGACGTCTTTCATTTTTTTGTTGCCAGATCTATGCATTTGCACAATATCATTATATTTACAAACAAAAGAACTCATGCATTGGCGATTGTAGATCTTGACCTTAAATAAGAAAGAATAAAAAGAAATCAGCACATCTCTAAGGAATAAGATTAATTCAGTCACCATAAGTTCCTTTCAAATCCGTCAGAATTGATAACCTATCGTTGAACTCGTTGAACGAATTATGCTAAAAGTGCACTCTTGGTAGATATTGATTATAACCTGGAAGTCAGTGTGCATGATTTTAATCCATTAAAGTAGAAATTACTTAAAATTCGTCTTCTAAGAAGTTAATTTAGCCCCAATTAACGGAGAGACCCGTGTATCGACATTGCTTAATAGGTTAAATGAAGGGCGCGCTTTCTGAGACTTATAAAATGCGGTTCGCGGAAACGTATAGCAGAGGAAAACATGAAATCTTTGTACTTTTAAGGGAGTTGTTATATAAAGGCTACGGAGATAAGATATTTGAACATATATAGGCTAATGTTCATGTGTAAACCACTGTTGTAATGTAATGTACTGTTTCTTAAGATCAAAAGTTCTTCTTCTTCAATCACGTATAGGATGCGCGGCTTACGCGTCCTACTGTTTTTTTTTTTAAACAACTAACTCTGCACTTTTATGTTGTTTGTTTGCTGCAATCTGGTGATACCATGGCAACTGGATCGAAATCACTTTAACAATGAAAACAAAATAGATATGTTAGCTCATGGGAACAACACAGTACATTCAATTTGTGGGACAAAACAATCTCGTTACAGGATGAAACGCTATGTTACCCACCAAATTCGCTCCAACCATGCAAAACAAGCAGCATGAATTTGTTTTGTTTATGAAAGTAAAATAATACATTAAATTCGTATACAAAATTTATTTACATGATGAAACGCTTTGTTACCCACCTACATCGCACAAACCATGAAGGGCACAAATGACCGTTATGTTTGCATATATATGCAAACAAAATAATACATTAAAAGTTTGGGATACAAAGTGTTCGTTACATGATGAAACGCAATATATTTAGCCACCGACACAACAGTTTCGTTACAGGGTATACCGGTTTGTTACTGACTCAGTTTAAAAAAAAACAAAATTATTGTAAGAGCACATAGCTATATGAAAGGCATAATGAGTATTTGTATCCACTTACGTATTGACTACAACATAGCTTCATCTGTGCATGGAGCTGTAATTAACACCTCCCTTGTCAGAGTTAACCGAAAGGGTGACGGAATGTGAAGGGTGCGTGGGGGGGTGGGGGTGGGGGATTGAAGCGCAAATTCTAAATTTGATGAGTTAGGTAGGGGAATGAACCCTTTTGCATGAAAGGGGTCATGGACCCGGAGAAGTGGTTGAATTCTTCTCCGACATAACATTCCCGACGGTGGAGGTGGAGTTGGCCGTCCCGCTTTCCTCACCCTTGTGCACGCCATTGTTATATAATTTACTCATATTAGTGAGTTAAAACATTTGTAATGATAATGAAAGAATGTAATCTCATTAAAATAGCTTAAACGTACCTCTCTTTTTTAAATTTGATTTACTTATATGTTTCTGTATATATGTAACGTCAGGGGTAATCGCGAAAACGCAAATCGCCATTCTCGAGTCGGTGATTATATCCCGTGCATATCTCGGATGACCTTCGATCTAGTGAGTAAATATATAGAACAAAACAAAAAACAATATGTAATACAGAAGATCACAAACTTTGTTAAACAATTTCTTCCTTTTTTTTCTTATTTGAAAATGATCTTTGGAGCAGCATTTGAACTGAACATAAACATAAACATTATAATAAAACCGTTATTTAATATAATGAAGAAGATTTGTGAAAATAGCTGTTTTCTTACAGTTATTCGTAAATCATTTTTGGACTCCTATTGTTGTGATGTAATTTAGTTTTGTTAGAGGTGGAATGGTTACGTAAGGATTTTAAGTTTCTATTTATTCAAACTCACATAATTAAAATGTCCTATACAATAACTGCATCCGGTAGTCAATAGGTTAAATTGATTTATTAAACTGAATTACAAACGAACAATGTAGTCAGATTGTCTTGTTGTTAACGTATTTACACATCTTCCAGCAATTTTACTTAGAAGATGCAACTTCAGTTTAAACTAATTGAAAATCATGCGCATAGCTTAAATTATTTAGGAATGAAAGCCTTCACTGTGGTTAGAAATCGTCATTATTGTCGTAAACAGGGCGACAGAGATTGCGAGTAATGGGTAACAAAACAATGACTTTGATATTTTTGGTCTTTATATGTTAATTTCCAAGAAAAGAAAACTAAAGTACTAGTCATGTTTCTGTATAGCTATTCCGGTTTTGAAGATATCCAGCTTTATACTTTGGTATGTTAATCTCTGGAATGATCCTTTAAGCTGACTTGATGGTGACGCCGAACCCTCAGGGCAGCTGAGAATGTTAATCCATTATTTTATAGATTATAATATCTCAACCATAACCTATTTTGGCAACTTCATGTTAAACAGCAGAGCATCCTTTGAGGAGATTCAGTAGCAGTTTTCTTGTTATTTGTAAACATTTGTCAACATGTTATTTGAGACTATAAAGGTACTGTTCTCACCTTCACGTTTGTTGCAACTGAGGTAATCATGTGATTATCCGCTAGTTAGACTACACAGCCCAGTCGCTTTGATTAAGGAACCTCATATTTTTTCTCAAATATTAAATATATCGAAATCTGGACTGGTATCAGCTATTTGAACGGTGTATACAACAAATCAAAAATTATACTAAATCGTTAAGAATAAAAATTGTTCTGGTCTTGTGTTGGTTAATTTTATACAACTGTTGTACACAGTCCTGTTGGGTTGTTGCGCCCGCACATGACTATACTTACCTATAAACTTAAATTCCGAATTCGAAACCGTGTTCCGAAGTTCGGAATTAATTAACAGGCAAGACGATTGCAAAGGAAAATACACAGTAAAGTATGCAAATCAAAGTAGTAAAAAAAGAGCAAGGAATATCTCAACTTGCGCTAGCTTTTAGGGGCTTTGCTCTCTGGACCCCTACTAGAGCTTTCAAATACATTACCATAGAGTTGAATTCTTCCCACCGTATATATTTTTGTGGTTCAAGTCTTCAGGACCCCCACCAGGGCTTAGGTACATTCCGGAGAAACTTAAATGCTATCTGTCTCTCTCAGACCTGTATTTTTGTGCTTTAATCTCGCTATATGAGAGAACAATAAACGCTGCAGCTGCCGCGTGCTTAGCCCCTGGACTCCCTTGGGCTATGCTCTTCAATCCCTAAAGCAGAGGCTAAGAGTTAGTTGAAAATGCTCAACCTCCTTGTACTCCCAGCGAATAACATCGAACGCAATAGGTATCACGTCTGAGTACACAGCTGTGATTATAAAACAAATGGCCACTATGTTAGTCTATGTTTGAATATGGTTAGTTGCTTGAACAGTCACTGAAGTCGGTCTGAAAAAAAGCTAATCGGTATACCCTAATCGATGTACTGTATATAAACACCTATCATGCCAGGATTCAAGTTGTTTCATCTAACAAATTTGTGAAAATTACTAGTCAAAATGGATAGCAATTGACCAAAGGATAACATATAGGGTGCGGTACTGATGTACAATCTGGAGAAAGACCCCCAGACATCGGGTGATCGCAGTACTCCCACCCCTTCCCCCCAAAAACATCCACTGAAGTCGGCCAACAAAAACCTCCAGATAGTCACCTAAATGGAATTTCAAAGGAAATCCTGTCCTCGGCAGAGGAAGCCCGAAAGTATCACATCCCGGTGTCGTAGAGATGCCAAATATAACAAAGAGCTAGCCCAAGCTCAAACCATGGTTGGGCTTGGGTAGATATGGACTCTCCTTTGGGAGCCCACTTACATAGTGGGAGCTGCACCGCTCATTGCTACACCACTTCCCCTGCCCCCAAACACCAAACGAAACGGCTCAAATCTCCCGATACCTACCAAAATGGGAATTCAAAAGAAATCCTTCCATATCCGGGTGTCAAGAGGTGCCAAATCAAACATTGCCTGCCTAAGCCCAACCAGTTGTGCTTGCCTCCTAAAGAGTTCTTCTGTGGACGCTCATGAACACAGCATTCAAGTATGAGATCCAAATCTATTTCTCCTTAAAAGAATAGTCCAAGTCAGAATTTCTTTGTGAAATGTTAAAGAGAAACATATTCTAAGCATTCTGGTGAAATTTCCATTTCATTCCTATGCACCGTTTTTGAGATATTGACAGTTGAAGTTGCCACCTTTCGTAAGTGAACTTGGAGCAAACAGGTGTGACGTCATTGTTGCACACTGATGTCATTGTTGTACACTGATAAATAATGTTTTGTGAAGAATTCCATAGAATCCTGCCTCACACTCCCTGTGATGACCCCTGTCCCCACCCCCTCCCTTCGGTGGGATTTGGCTTCAATGACTACAGGGCAGAAGCCACTTCTTGACATGATCCTTCATTCGCCTCTAGCACTTCCATATATATATACCTAATATCAGTCGTAGGAGGAGGCTCAAGATTCAGTTCGTTGTCAGGTAAACCATTTCAATCTACCCAGACTAAGAAGTAACCATTTTTGTTAAGCATCCAATGTATGGAATTATGGCCTATGTCATGAAATTACCAACTATTATACTGTATCATTGATAGGTTTATGTATTCTGCTCTGTTACTTTTGCATATTTCATTCACAATTCGGTAACCTGCAGACGAATCGAAGGAAGCTCAAGGCAGAAATTTCCTCAAAATCGATTTTAAAACTTACAAGTTGCTTTAGGATGTATTCTTTAATTCTTTCACGGAGAAATAAGCTTAACACGTTGTTAAGAAGTCAAATTTAACGCAAATTAAGCATGTTTTGATCTTCTTATTGATAATCTTTCCCTTGATTTTTATTAGAAAGTATATTTCCAAGCTTGACATTAATCCATTCACGGAGATATTCTGTAATCCTTTCACGGAGACATAAGCTTAACACGTTGTTAAGAAGTCAAATTTAACGCAAATTAAGCTTGTTTTGACCTTCTTATTGATAATCTTTCCCTTTTTTTTTTTTAGAAAGCATATTTCCAAGCTTGAAATCTTTATGAACATGCATGAGCAAACCAGTCACCATTATCCAACGAGAATAAGTGAAACCTGTAGGCGACAGTGTTCAAGAGCAATTCATACGGTGTCTTTCACCTCAAGAGTTGACCAAGGTTTCCTTACGAAACCTTCGAAATAAGTTTGTGTGTGATGTGTTAAACCTGTTGAATATATTTCAGCTCATTTTAAAGCGCTTCTATCAAGTGCTGAAAAGATATCTTTTTGTTGCAAATATACAAAAAAAAAAAAATCCAAATTTTATTTCAACATTCTTTCGTTGCATAAATTATAATTTCAACATTCTTTCGTTGCATAAATTATAAAGGAACATAACATGAAAATAATTTATACAAAAAAAAAATATATACAAATTGCATTTGCTACCCCCTTGGAGCATTTAAACCAATTTTCGAAACAATTCGACATGTAAGTATATTTAATTTACGTACAACATACGGCGCTACTGATAATGATAGCAGTAAAGTACCACTAATGACAATGAGATGTAACGAACTAAGCGTTCATTAGGGAGCCTACTTTCTTTTCTTCTTACTCTTTTCTTTTTTTTCTTTTTTTTGGGGGGGGAGGTTCATTTTATTATTATTCTTTTTTCTTGCGTCCTTGATCGTTTTCTACGGATATTTGTTTGTTCACCTTCTACTTTTATTATCATAATTACGGTTGTCAATCATGACGCGACATTTGGTTACAGATACAAACACCATATGTAGATTAATGTGAAGCCTATTGGACGGGTTTTCATCTTCAACGAAAACACTCATTATAATACTTCACTTGGCTAATGTTTATTGCAAATACCATATCTTAGAGGAATATGCATATTCATGAAGATAACAACTTTTAATGTCAAAAGAATTCAAATGAATACAGGATTACAAAATTTCAGTCTCAGGCTTGATACAATCGATCATCGACTAGAGGAGGCATCAAGACAGATATTTAACCACTCTGATGGGATAATAGGATACCCTCCTCCCCTCTCCTATCCACTTCCGTTCCTTATAATTTAAAAACAAATCTATGCCTTCATGTTCATAATATGATTAAAATGGAGGACTTTTGTTTTTATTTGTTGGTATTTTCACAATGATATACCGTCAACATGCTGATGTAAAAGCGTTTTAAGTGAGTGGGTGTCCCGCCCCCCCCCCCCCCTCGTTTTTTATCCTCATACAGAAAAGTAAAAAAAAATATTAGCACAACCCTGTTTTTTGACCTCATTATATCCTAAATATGCCTCACATTGCACCATTTTGCCGGGGAGGGGTGGGGCTTAGGACTCCAACACATCCGACTGGACGATTCCCACCCCCCCCCCCCCAATGATACATCAGCAGCCCAGCATATTCCACACTGAGATACTAGTGCTATTACAATGTCCTTGATTTGTATTGAATAAATTCAAAGGTAACTTTTTGAGAACGAGTGTCCATTTTGTATTTGTACTTCCGTAGCATCCTTGATGGAAATACGGTCAACTTTTAGATATGATCATTTAAATATAGGTCGTCACGTACAGACGGAAGTCGCCAACCTAGATCTTTACATAGTTTTGTTCACCAGTAATGTACAATCTTTTTTCTGCCTAGAGAAACTTTTCTTTTTCAAGATTAATATTTGCGTGTTCCAGGCCGTGTTTCGTCAACCCAGTTGTTTTTGATGATCACCACCTCATTTTAATTAAAGTCATATTAAATTTGTTACGTGTAGGCAACTGTAGTTGTTATATCTTCTATAGGGCCAATGGTTGATTTACCTCAACAGTTGCTCTTTTATTTCTTGATTAAATTACCTATCCTTGTTTCTAAATTCGGTGTCTATACTCGAAATGGTAACTTCTGGTGAAAGTGATCGAGCGCGGCATTGTATTGCATTGTTTTGTAACCTTTTGTGCTTATTATTAAGCAAACGTATTGTTGCAATTGCCATACATGTTTTAGAAGCTAGCACCTGGATGTACATTAACATGTTTTGGTTTATATCAGAATTAATTAAATCAGCGGATTCCATGTAAAATTTGGATCCAATGCAATTCAATTTACCATTTAGTTTTCAATACTTGTACAAGAAATTGAAAGGAAACCAACCGACGAAAACATGCATGCCATCACCTGAAAAAAAGAGTAGGATATAAAAAAAATATTTATATATGATAATTCATTTTACCAAAGTAATTTTCCATCGATTCGTGGATACAAGCATCCGTTAAAGCCTATCTGGCAAATATTCCTTTAAACTGTGCGTTGTGCGTTATATTACATTTTTGTTTCGTAAACTTAGTTTATTTTTACGCTGAATTGACAAGTAGTCTGCAACTTTGAGTCGTTTTGACCAAGCCGGCAAAGAATCCTTGAAGCTTACATCGAGAACTTTTAAAATTTAACTTTTAACGAGAAATAAACATTAACTGTATGTAACGACTTACGGTAACTGAACAGCGAACGTATAGATAAAAAATGGCTCAAGGAGCGATGCTGACGTCTTTTTGAAGAAAGGAAGGAACTCTTTCCCGAAATATGAAAAACAGCTCAAGAATAATAATTATCATATAGCCCACGCAAATTGCTTTTCATTTAAATAAATGGCGCTTTGATTGACCTAATATACATAATGGTATTATTATCGAGTTACTCAATTCAAAGATTCTGTTTCATTTGGGAGCATATTTACCGTTCAACTGTCTAACTGTTTACCGATCGCTTCATTTTGTCAATTGTCTTCTAATTTCGCATCATATTAAATAATGAATTTTGTATTTATCTGTCTTTTTTAAGGCGGGGGGGGGATGGGCTGGAGGTGTGGGATCATCATAAATCATTTGAATTGTAAACAGGGATGAGTCCAGGATTTCAAAAAGGCGGGGATGTTGCTTTGGTGTCGTTTAAACCGGCTCACATGTAACCTAGTTGGGTGTGAGTGTCCTACCCAGATATAAAAGGAAGATAATAGCTTGGACGTATGTGGTACATTCTAAGGCCTTTTTAAACTATAAGTCAAGTCTGTGCTAGTAACTTATTGTACTTTTTGTGGGGATTTAAAAGGGAGTACCACCCCCCCCCTTAAGACCTCCCCTGGGTCCGCGCGTGGTTAATTATGAAGTTAACCCTGCTGCTTATTGAGGACTTTAATGCACTTTATTTGACACAGTTACTACTCAATTTGGTTATTATTGTCACAAGGCTTGGGAGTGTGTCACTGACATGTAATATATATATATATATATATATATGTATATATATATATATATATACATATATATATATATATATATATATATATATATATATATATATATATACATATATATATATATATATATATATATATATATATATATTTATATATATATATATATATATATATATATATATATATATATATATATGTAGCGGTATCATTCGGATTCGGATTCAAGATTTTGATGGCCGTGAATAAGTTAACAGTGTGTTTAAAAGCACTCAAATTTGAAACCTTAAAAGCACTCAAATTTGAAACCTTAAAAGGAAATGCGTGGAAGATTTTTTTTTCTTCAAAGAATGGAAAAATCACATGAAAATGAATAAAATTAACAGAGGTGTATACTTTAAGAACATTTGGAATTGAAATATCGACAAAATAACTAGAAATAGTTTGATGCAGCAGTATTAATTGCTGCGCCATCGATGATGGTTTTTATAACTTAATTTTGCAACTCTCTTACGGCAAAAGTACATAACCTTTATGCAGCAGGGAAAGTGATTTATGAAATAGGTCAACTACTGACACCGTTTTGGAAATTCATTTACATCCTGTTGTTTTAACATATTAAATCCTGTTGTTTAAAGTATATTTAAGTATAGTAAAACTTCAAATATTTTTAATCCGTGTAGATTATTTTAATCCGATTCCGTCGTAACGTCAAAGGAATTATTTTGGCTTATCTGGGACGGCAGGTCGTTTCTGATGTTTACACCGAATGGTGCCGTGCATGGTCTTTAGGTTTAGTTCCCAGAAATTTTCTTTTCCATTTCTGAATTTTAATGTCCAAGAATTGATTTGATCAATGGCAATAACACACTAATTCTCAATCAAAATGATTTGGGAGATTGAAGTAAAATGCAAGAGTTTGGTTGATCTTTTTAGCCTTGATCGCCAATCTATGTTTTGTCATTCTCATTCTTATCTTATTTTAAGTTGCTAGTATTGCAGTAGATGAGGTGAATGGCATTTTTAGACAGGAAGTTTATTAACTGCTTTTCAACGTGCCTGTGTTTTGATTGCTCTGAAAGTCCCCAGTATAGAATCGACAAGTAAGCACGTTTGCAATTTTGTGTACAGGGTGATGATCCTGTATTTTCTGTTTTGTTTGCCCTTGATGGGGTGTCATCCTGAAAAGATGCCCGAACTGAAATGTCCCACAGGTTTCTGGGTCTTGTAAATGAGATGACAGGTGGTTCTGAAAAACTGATTTCAGACGTTCGGTGCTTTGAAGTATGTGAAAAATGCTCTGAATGATATTTGCCAGTGGTGAGAGACCAAGGTCGATGTCAGTAACCAATGGTATAACTTTGGAACTGGTTTTGACGAGTTTTGTTCGTCGATGTTTCGGTGCTTTTGGCCTTTTTGATAGCATACTCAATAGAACCCCGAAAGATGTAACTTGAAAAGGTATTGCGACACTTGCTTGGTGCGTGAATCAAAACTCGACTTCAGAGGAGCAAATGCGCCGAATGCCCAAGGCTTGACTGTATGGAATGTTTCTGATACAGTGACGTGGATGACAACTGCTTGGTAAGAGATAGTTGTGCTTGTTCGTGGGGTTTATTGAACAAGTCTGTTTCGAGTGAGCCATTTTGTAGGGTCACAGTGGTGTCCAGAAAGTGAACGTCATATCTAGAAAAGATTGCAGTATTATTTTATTGTTTGATGAAACGAGTTTATGTCATCAATGATGAGTTTTAGATTTCCCTCACCATGGGTCCATACCATGAATATATCGCCAATAAAACGTAATCAATGGTGTGGGTTCAAGTTTTGTAAAGATAGAACTTATTCTCGCAGTTTCCCAAGAAGATTTAGGCAAAAACAAACAGCCATTTTGGAACCCATCGCGGTGCCATGAATCTGGAGATAGTGTTTGTTGCCAAATACCAGATACACACACACACACACGCATATATATATATATATATATATATATATATATATATATATATATATATATAAACCTCACCTCTTTCCTAAATGTCACCTTCGTTGCAACTACATTGGGTGGTAGCAAGATCTAATATTGTGATTGTTTCATATAAACATCATATATGTTATCTTCTCCCTTTCAGATGTCACCCACTGCCTCTTCTCCTGCTTTGCATAACCGTAACAAGTACTCGACCTTTGGTCGTATTATACCATCAGATACGTCACTCAACCCGTCACGTGTTGCTCTCATGAAACTCTTCAATTGGACCAGAGTAGCCACCATCCACGAAAATCATGAAGTGTTTTCACTTGTAAGTGTACGATACTGTTTATATACTTACAGGTTTAACAACTAACCAACTGGGTTGAGGTTTGTATAGGTTTCGGTTGGGTCTGAAGAAGACGAATATACACCGCTAACAGGGATGTGAGAGCTGGTGACTATATAAACCAGGTCACCGGGTCATATCCCTGTTATAGAGGGTGTGAATCCGTCCAATTCGAACACAATAGCACACTAGCAAATAATTGTTAGGAAATATGTTTTAATTAAGCTACCAATCAAATTTAAGTTAATATGTACTTAAAACATATTGAACTAAAGCAATTCGAACTAACACTAGCTAGAATAAACCAGCTATTATTTTTTAAATCAATAATGAATATTGTTCGTGTGTTGGACTGTATGTGCTGTTAGTAATTTTGTTTACTTATAGATATATAACATTTCTTTTCTTCCCTTTTCCCCCTCATCCCAAGCAAAACGTATTTACAATATGTTGGATGTTTCTGTCGCGTTTTGCTTGTATTTGTTTTAATTTGTCTCCTTATAATTTGTATTGCCAGAGCGTTGACGATCTTTTGAACCATTTGAAGGACAGCAATATCACCATCATCTCATCAGAAAGCTTTGATGATGATCCGAAGAATCAAGTCGAAAACCTCAAGGTATAGTCAATGCAATGGCTGTTTGTGTAGGCGACCCTTAAAGAGCACCTCAAGGTGTAATAATTGCGATGGCTGCATGTATAACCGACCCTTATAGAGCACATCAAGGTGTAATAATTGCAATAGCTGCCTGCATAACACGACCTTTACAGAGCACCTCGAGGTGTAGTCCTTGCAATGGCTACTTGTGTAACCGTACCCTCATAGAGCACCTCAATGTGTAGTCCTTGCAATGGATGCTGTACAAACGGCCCTTAAAAAGCACCTCAAATTATAGTCCTTGCAATGGCTACTTGTGTAACTGGCCCTGATATATAGAGCACCTCAAGGTGTAGTCATTGCAATGAATGCTTATATATAGCCGGCCAATATAGAGCTACTCAAGGTGTGGTCATTGCAATGGCTACTTGTATAACCGTACCCTTATAGAGCATCTAGAGGTATCGTCCTTGCCATGGCTGCTTGTATAACCGACCCTTATAGAGCACCTCAAGGTGTAATAGTTGCAATAGCTGCCTGTATAACACGACATATACGAGCACCTCGAGGTGTAGTCCTTGCAATGGCTGCTTGTATAAACGGCCGTTATTGAGCACCTCAAGGTGTACTACTTGCAATGGCTGCCTGTATAATCGGCCCTAACATAAAGCACCTCCGGGTACAGTCCTTGCAATGATTACTTGTCCGGCCCTTATAGAGCACCTCAAGGTTTAGTCCTTGCAATGGCTACTTGTATAAGCGACCCTTATAGAGCACCTCCGGGTATAGTCCTTGCAATGGCTATTTGTATAAACGACCCTTATAGAGCACCTCAAGGTATCGCCTTTGCAATGGATACTTGCATAAACGGCCCTTATTGAGCACCTCAAGGTGTAGTCATTGCTATGGATGCTTATATAGCCGGCCCTTCCCAAGGTATAGTCATTACAATGGCTGCTTGTATAAGCGGCTCTCATGGAGCAGATGTAGCAAGCCGGAGGAGAAGAAGAGGGGAAGAAGGATGGCATCATCGCGACCACATGGCCACAACTATTTAAAATACTGCATCTGGCCCTTCCTATACAATCGAACAGTTCCAACATGAGACATCCAACCTTATATATATTTCGCTAGGTGCCTTTCATCCACCATTGGTTTGAGCCTTGGTCAGACGATATGATATGTACTGAAGACCCACTTATTTTCTGGTTATCACTGCCTATCACAAAGAATGATATTAATTGTTCTTCATAGAAACAAGATGCCAAGATTATAGCCGGTAATATGTATTACCCGACAGCAAGAAAACTGTTTTGTGAGGTAAGTACCAGCATGGAGGTAAAAACAGATCTCCATGGTACCAGGTAATATAATTGGAATTAACCATATCATAGGCCTTCATATACATATACCGAGCAAAAACATGAATAGAGGTATAGGGAAATATAGTCAAGAAGCTTCATCTTTTCTATAACGTATCTATAACTCGGACGATGTATAACAACGTTAGTTTATGCAGTTAACAGTTACTGTAATAGCACATTAATTTCTAAACAGATTTGATACTTTCACCCACCCATCCCTTACCTTTCCTTGTTCGTTCGTGGTGATTAACTATGTAGCGGTATCATTCAGCTTCGGCTGCAAGATTTTAATGGCCGTGAATACAGTTAACAGTGTGTTTAAACGCATTCAAATTTGAAACCTTAGAAAAAAAGTCGTGGAAGAGATTTATGTTTTTCTTATTCCGAAATGGAAACGAAACGTTTATTTATGTGAGAAGAAAGCGTCATGGATTAAAGTCAATATGAAAACAGTTGCATATAAATTTCCCTTCAATAGCAAAATATA